>NC_090653.1:199938651-200123651 GCF_040937935.1 Hyperolius riggenbachi | reverse complement strand
TAAATAATTTTTTCCCCACACAAAAGTCATCATGTTGGACTATGCTGTACAGTGTACATCCTGCAACATGTATGCATGCCTTGATCAGCGGTGTTGAGGGTGTTTACTGTTGCCCTGGGTGTGTGCGTGTTGCTCAGTTAGAGGCGGAAGTCGCAGAGCTAAATAAGCATCTCGCAACACTGAGAAGCATACACAACATGGAGAAGAGCTTGGATCTCACGATCCAGACACTGGATGGAACCGTTGAAGATGAGGAGGGTGGAGTACAGCCAGACCAAGAAGCAGAGGCAGCCGCTAGTTGGGTCACAGTTAGAAGGGGTAGGGGAAAAAGTGGCAGGGAGGCTAGTCCCGAGTTGTCCCTCACTAATAAGTATGCTTGTTTGCGTAATATTGGGGAGGATGATTCAGGAGTAGCAATGCTGCAGCAGGATGTGCTCCTTAGCAACCAAGGGGCAGACTGCTGTAACGAGAAAGGGAATAGGAGTGCAGCTAAGGCTAGACAGGTACTGGTGGTAGGGGATTCAATTATTAGGCGCACAGATAGGGTAATCTGTCGAAGAAACCGCGAATGCCGTACAGTCTGTTGCCTCCCGGGTGCTCGGGTTCGGCATGTAGGGGAAAGAATTGACAGATTACTGGGTGGGGCTGGGGAAGACCCGGCTGTCATGGTACACATTGGCACCAATGACAAAGTTAGTGGGAGATGGAATGTCCTCAAAAATGATTTTCAGGTACTTGGAGATAAACTTAAAGCAAGGACCTCCAAGGTGGTGTTTTCTGAAATACTGCCAGTGCCACGTGCTACATCTGAGAGACAGAGGGAGCTTAGGGAGTTAAATAAGTGGCTGAGAAATTGGTGTAGGAAGGAAGGGTTTGGGTTCCTGGAGAACTGGGCAGACTTTGCAGTCGGCTACAGGTTCTACAGCAGGGATGGGCTGCACCTTAATGGGGAGGGTGCAGCTGCATTGGGGGAGAAGATGGCTAAACGGTTGGAGGAGATTTTAAACTAGCATCTGGGGGGAGGCGGGAGGATAAAGTCTCAATACATAGACAAGATGAGGTAAAAAGACAGTGGGAACCTATCATTATGGAGGGTGGAGAGGGGGGTGGGGACAGTGTAAAGATTAGGGAGGTTGGTAAAAATTCAAGTAGCCCATTTCATGTAAACAAAATTGGTAAATGTGGTGGTAAAAATATAAAGTGCATGGTAACCAATGCTCGGAGCCTTGCAAATAAAATAGACGAACTAGAGTTCATTCTGAATGACAAAGGCTATGACATTGTGGGAATAACCGAGACATGGATGGATGAAAGCCATGACTGGATAGCTAATTTAAAAGGATACAATGTGTTTAGGAGGGATAGAACAGGGAAAAAAGGTGGAGGGGTTTGTCTCTTTGTTAAGAATTCTCTTACAGCTGTCCTCAACGATGAGATGGAGGAAGATTGCGAAGATGTGGAGTCCGTTTGGGTAAATATTCATGGTGGAAATAAAAGTTGCCAATTGCTTATTGGGGTATGCTACAGGCCACCTCTTATTAATGAAGCTGCAGAACTGCGATTACTACAGCAGATTGAAAAAGCTGCAGGTAAAAATGAGGTCATAATTATGGGCGACTTCAACTTTCCAGACATTGACTGGAGTATTGAGGCTACCCATTCTGGTAAAAGCAGCAGATTTCTGGCAGCACTACAGGACAATTACTTGACTCAAATGGTAACTGAACCAACTAGGGGGAATGCGTTACTGGATCTGATCATTTCTAATAGACCAGATAATGTATCAAATGTGCAGGTTCAAGAACATTTGGGAAATAGTGATCACAACATGATAACGTTTGAGCTGGTGACTGATAGGCCAAGGGGCAGCGGGACCACTAAAACTATGAACTTTAGAAAAGCAAAGTTCACTCAAATTAGGCAGGCACTAAGTTTGGTGAACTGGGATAATGTACTACAAGGGGAAGACACTGAAGGGAAATGGCAAGCTTTTAAACTTATACTCAATCAATACTGTAGTATGTATATCCCATATGGAAACAAAATGTCTAGGAATAAAAAA
The DNA here is from genome assembly GCF_040937935.1 of Hyperolius riggenbachi. NCBI lineage: Eukaryota > Metazoa > Chordata > Amphibia > Anura > Hyperoliidae > Hyperolius > Hyperolius riggenbachi. Next base: position 200,121,589 of record NC_090653.1, on the reverse strand, counting down.
AGGCCTCTATGGATGAATAGAAAGGTTAAAGATAAAATGAAGAGGAAAAAGAATGCCTATAAGGTCTTAAAACAGGAGGGGACCGAGGCTGCACTAAGCAATTATAAGGAGTGCAATAAAAATTGTAAAAAAGAAATTAGGCAGGCAAAGATTGAAGCTGAAAAACAAATCGCTAAGGATATCAAATCTAACCCAAAAAAGTTTTACAAGTACATTAACTCTAAAAAAAGAAAGGTTGACTGTATAGGACTCCTAAAGGATGAGGATGGGAACTCAATGGTGGATGACCAAGGTAAGGCAGAGTTATTAAATGCTTTCTTTGCTTCTGTCTTCACAAAAGAAACAGCACTGTTGCAAACTACAGAGGCGGAAGAGTCTCAATCTTCTAACTGTAATATTAAATACTTAACGCAGGAAGAAGTGAAGGCAAGACTAAATAAATTAAAAATAGACAAGGCACCTGGCCCGGATGGCATGCATCCTCAGGTCCTAAGGGAATTAAGTTCAGTTATAGATAAACCCCTTTATCTTATCTTTTGTGACTCTCTTGCAACTGGCAGAGTCCCAGTGGATTGGCGTACAGCCCACGTTTTCCCATTATTTAAGAAGGGCAAAAAATCTGATCCAGGAAATTATAGACCTGTAAGTTTAACATCAGTTGTATGCAAACTATTTGAGGGGTTACTAAGAGATACTATACATGACTTCATAGTAGAAAATAATCTTATTTCTCAGCATCAACATGGGTTTACTAAAGACAGGTCCTGTTTGACTAACATGCTCAGCTTTTATGAGGTAGTGAATGCTAATATGGATATTGGGAATGCTGTAGATGTGATATACTTGGACTTTGCAAAGGCCTTCGACACTGTTCCCCACAAAAGTCTGGTGCAAAAGTTGAGAATGCAAGGACTGGGGAAGAGTCTGTGTTCATGGATAGGGAACTGGCTAATGGACAGAAAACAAAGAGTTGTGGTCAATGGATCATACTCAAAATGGGAGACTGTTAGCAGTGGGGTCCCACAGGGGTCTGTTCTGGGTCCAGTGCTCTTCAATTTATTTATTAATGACCTAGTAGATGCAGTAGTGAGCAATGTTGCTATTTTTGCAGATGATACAAAATTGTGCAGAATCATTAACTCTCAGGAAGATAGTGTCATATTGCAACAGGATCTGGATAGGATGGCTATATGGGCACATACATGGCAGATGAAATTCAATGTTGACAAATGTAAGGTCATGCATTTTGGACGTACGAATGGTCTAGCACCATACAAAATAAATGGGATACAGTTGGGGACATCAAACTTGGAGAAGGACTTAGGAGTACTCATTGACAACAAGTTAAATAATCGTACTCAATGCCAAGCAGCTGCAGCTAAAGCTAACAAAATTTTGGGATGCATTAAAAGGGAAATAAAAACTCGAGATGCTAGCATAATATTGCCCCTGTTTAACTCTCTAGTAAGGCCACATCTGGAATATGGAATTCAGTTCTGGGCACCACATTACAAAAAAGATATTGCAGTTTTAGAGCAGGTGCAGAGACGAGCAACAAAATTGATGCGTGGGATGGAAGGTCTCACTTATCAAGAAAGGTTAGATAAACTGGGTTTATTTAGTCTAGAGAAAAGACGCCTTAGAGGGGATCTAATTAACATGTATAAATACATCAGAGGGCAATATAATACCTTGGCGGATGAGCTTTTTGTCCCTAGGCCTTCTCAAAGGACTAGAGGACATGATCTGCGCATGGAGGAAAAACGTTTTAGCCATTTATTTAGGAAAGGGTTCTTTACAGTAAGAGTGATTAAGATGTGGAATGCATTGCCACAGGAAGTCGTTATGGCAAACTCTATACCTGCATTTAAAGGGGGCTTAGATGCTTTCCTTGCGTTGAAAGACATCCATGGCTACAATTACTAGGTAATGCCTAATGATGTTGATCCAGGGATTTTATCTGATTGCCATCTGGAGTCGGGAAGGAATTTTTCCCTTTAGGGGCTAATTGGACCATGCCTTGTAAGGGTTTTTTCGCCTTCCTCTGGATCAACAGGGATATGTGAGGGAGCAGGCTGGTGTTGTACTTTGTACTGGTTGAACTCGATGGACGTATGTCTTTTTTCAACCAAAATAACTATGTAACTATGTAACTATGTAACTATGTGATATCGCCGTACTCAGGAGAAGTAGTATAATGTGTTTTGGGGTGTATTTTTACACATACCCATGCTGGGTGGGAGAAATATCTCTGTAAAGGGACAATTGTGTGTAAAAAAAAATCAAAACATTTTAATTTACAGAGATATTTCTCCCACCCAGCATGGGTATGTGTAAAAATACACCCCAAAACACATTATACTACTTCTCCTGAGTACGACGATACCACATGTGTGACACTTTTTTGCAACCTAGGTGCGCTAAGAGGCCCAACGTCCTATGAGTACCTTTAGAATTTCACAGGTCATTTTGAGGCATTTGGTTTCTAGACTACTCCTCACGGTTTAGGGCCCCTAAAATGCCAGGGCATTATAGGAACCCCACAAGTGACCCCATTTTAGAAAGAAGACACCCCAAGGTATTCAATTAGGTGTATGGGAAATTCATAGAAGATTTTATTTTTTGTCACAAGTTAGTGGAAAATGACACTTTGTGAAAAAAACAATAAAAATCAATTTCCGCTAACTTGTGAAAAAAAAATGAAATCTTCTATGAACTCATCATACACCTAACGGAATACCTTGGGGTGTCTTCTTTCTAAAATGGGGTCACTTGTAGGGTTCCTATACTGTCCTGGCATTTTAGGGGCCCTAAACCGTGAGGAGTAGTCTAGAAAATAAATGCCTCAAAATGACCTGTGAAATCCTAAAGGTACTCATAGGACTTTGGGCCCCTTAGTGCAGTTAGGGTGCAAAAAAGTGTCACACATGTGGTATCGCCGTCCTCAGGAGAAGTAGTATAATGTGTTTTGGGGTGTATTTTTACACATACCCATGATGGGTGGGAGAAATATCTCTGTAAATGGACAATTGTGTGTAAAAAAATCAAAAGAAATCTCATTTACAGAGATATTTATCCCACCCATCATGGGTATGTGTAAAAATACACCCCAAAACACATTATACTATTTCTCCTGAGTAAGGCGATACCACGTGTGACATTTCTTTTGCAGCCTAGGTGCGCTAAGGGGCCCAAAGTCCTATGAGCACCTTTAGACTTTACAGGGGTGCTTACAATTTAGCACCCCCCAAAATGCCAGGACAGTAAACACACCCCACAAATGACCCCATTTTGGAAACTAGACACTTCAAGGTATTCAGAGAGGGGCATGGTGAGTCCGTGGCAGATTTCATTTTTTTTTTGTCACCAGTTAGCAGAAATGGAAACTTTTATTTATTTTTTTGCTAACTTGTGACAAAAGATAAAATCTTCTATGAACTCACCATGCCTCTTAGTGAATACTTTGGGGTGTCTTCTTTCCAAAATGGGGTAATTTGGGGGGTATTTATACTATCCTGGAATTCTAGAACCTCATGAAACCTGACAGGTGCTCAGAAATGAGAGAGATGCTTCAAAATGGGAAAATTCAATTTTTGCACCATAGTTTGTAAACGCTATAACTTTTACCCAAACCAATAAATATACACTGAATGGGTTTTTTTATCAAAAACATGTTTGTCCACATTTTTCGCGCTGCATGTATACAGAAATTTTACTTTATTTGAAAAATGTCAGCACAGAAAGTTAAAAAAATCATTTTTTTGCCAAAATTCATGTCTTTTTTGATGAATATAATAAAAAGTAAAAATCGCAGCAGCAATCAAATAGCACCAAAAGAAAGCTGTATTAGTGGCAAGAAAAGGAGGTAAAATTTATTTAGATGGTAGCTTGTATGACTGAGCAATAAACAATTAAAGCTGCAGTGGTCTGAATGGAAAAAAGGCTCTGGTCCTTAAGGGGTGAAAAGACTGCGGTCCTTAAAGCGGAATATAACCCTGCATTTCAACTTTGCTCTAAAATATTATTTACAGCATATTATATGCAAAAAGCATTTTTTTTTTTTACTAGACCAGCATTGGAAGGGTTAAACACAGACGTTTCAAGTTCCGTGGAGAGATATGCAGAAGTTCAGGTTGTTACATTCTATGTATCTATTGATAAACAGTTACACACTCTTTGGCAGTCCTCCAAGCTCCTTCTCAGTCACATTCAACACTTAGATACATTTCTGTAAACAAAATGTATCTCTTTTCAGCTTCGGATGCGTCTGCAGAAATCTAAAGGAACTTTAAAGCCCTGTGTAACCCTTCCAATGCTGGTCTAGTAAAAAAAAAATGCTGGTTGCATATAATATACTGTAAATAATGTTTTAGAGCAAAGTTGAAATGCAGGGTTATATTCTGCTTTAAGGGCTCGTTTCCACTATAGTGAATCCGCATGCGGGCACTGCATGCGGATTCGCATACTCAATGTTAGTGGATGGGGCTGTTTCCACGTGTGCGGCAGCGGGGGCGTTTTTCGGTGCGGGGAAAATCTGAAAAAACAGGGTCGTCAGATTTCGCGTGCGGCAGGAATGCGGGCGAATCGCCGCTAATGCATTCAATAGGGAAATCGCATGCGGCTTTGTTATGCGGATTTCCCCACGATTTCGCAGGCGATTTCGCATGAAAGGCAATGGAAGTTTACACAGGCAGTGACATGGTTAAATTCGCCTGGCTCCTTGCCATGCGAAATCGCATGCGAAATCGCGGGTAAATCCGCATGGGGAAACGCAGCCGCATGCGATTTCTTCAGCGGTGGAATCCAGGCGATTCCGCACCGCTACAGTGGAAACGAGCCCTAAGTGGTTAATGCCAAATTTAAGCATCGCTCCCCATAGAAACTCCCAGTCCACCACGTCAAAGGCCTTTTCAGTGTCTAGAGAGACCACCACATGTGAACCCACATGTTGGTGAATTATTTCAAGATTGGTCATCAGCCTTCTTAAGTTAATATCATTTCTTTTACCTGGAATAAATCCAGATTGGTCTGGATGTATTATTTTTGTGATGATCGAGTTTAAACGAGTGAGAGAATTTTAGCTAGAATTTTGTAATCCTGATTCAATAAGGATATTGGGCGGTACGACTTACACTAGCGATCGTTTGACACGCGAGTTTAGTCCTCGCACATTCCAAAATATTATTGTAGTCATGTTAGAAAACAAAAATATACTGTAGTCAGGATGACTTCTGGAGTGCAATACACCAGACATGTGACTGGACCAGAGTCGAGACAATTGGACATACCGAGCAAATGGGACTGCAATAACAAAAATAACAGATAATACAATTTAAGAACTGAAAAATAACAAAAAGAACCCTGGTGATATATCACCAACTTCATAACACCCAATTCCCACCCTGCTACGACCTAACCTCAACTGGTGTAGCTTCTAATCCCCGAACAATAGGTGCCCCCTCTAAAGGCTATCCACCTATCCGCTGGGCTGTTGGCAAGAAAGACCTATGGCCTGGTTAGAGGCCCGTCTTGTTGCGAGTTGAGGCCAAGGGCAGAGGTCCACTGCCCAGCAGCTCCTAGTACAGACTAGGAGGTTGGATCTTAGTTATCAGATTTATCATATTATTACAGCACCATCAGCGAGAAACCAGAGATACATCTGTGTGGTATTCATTGAAGGAGTCAAATGGACTCGTACAGCTTGTATTATGAATTTATGAAAGGGGAGGTGAGTATAGGGAGAGGGGGAAAGGGGGGGGAAAGGGTCAATATAGGGGGTGATAGGAAAGGTAATGTTGATTACCAATCTTTATACATCAATTATTATTAGTCTCCTTGTGCAAGGCAGTTATCTGCAATGAGTATCTGCAATGAGTATGATAAATCTGAGAAAAAAATTGTCTTAGGCCAGGCATTTGTTCTTTATCCACAGTAAAGCAGGGTGAATAATAACGACAGTTTACATTGATGTGGTGTCGTCCATCGATGTGGGACCACCACAACAGCAAAGCAGGAAAGAATGCCCAACCAACAAGTTCCACAACGTCACTATCATGTCCAGCCCCGCATCAAGGGAGAACATGAAAGGGACTTGTCAGGTCATTATATGTGCCAATAATCATAAGGTTAACTGTTGGTAGAGGAGGGTGAGGCAAAAGAAGAAGAGGATGAAATGAGATGAGGGGGAGAGGGAGGATAATGGGAGGGTAGAAGGGTTAATGGGGGAGGGGAGGGAGGATAAGAAGAAGGGAGGCACTAAAGGAGACATATGTCGTATGGTATATAGACATAACTGTCCCAGCATAACTAAAGCACTAGTTGTGTCATATTCAAATTCTATATCATCTAAAACTAGAACTGTTATCAATTTTTTCTATAAAAGGAGAGTTTTATCTAACCTGCTGCTGATATGCTCCCCATGAGAGAAGCACGCACAGAAAACCGTAGCGGGCCAAGTCCCAACAAAGGTTACAGTAGAATAGTAGTGAATGTAATATAGCTGTTGTGGCAATAGCGCCACCTGCTGGAACAGGAAGATTTAGATGAGATCTTTATGCACGGACTGGTATATTACACAGCGTGCGGTCACACAGGTGCTGTAAAAATTATGCAATGACTAGTATTACAAATGTGCAGCTGTCACACACACAGGTACCGTAAACAGATGCCGTGACTGGTATATAATATAACACTGCTTGCAGTCGCGGTGGTAGGTGAACAAGTATGCAGTGATTGGTATTACAAATGTGCAGCTATCACACACACAGGTACCGTGAATAGGTGCAGTGACTGGTGGTATATAACACTGCGTGTGCTCACGTAGGTAGGTGATGCACTACTGAACAGGTATGCAGTGATTGGTATTACAAATGTGCAGCTGTCACACACACACACAGGTACCATGAACAGATGCAGTGACTGGTGGTATATAACACTGCGTGCGCTCATGTAGGTAGGTGATGCACTACTGAACAGGTATGCAGGGATTGGTATTACAAATGTGCAGTTGTCACACACACAGGTACCGTGAACAGGTGCAGTGACTGGTGGTGTATAAAACTGCGTGCGCTCACGTAGGTAGGTGGTGCACGACTGAAAAGGTATGCAGGGATTGGTATTACAAATGTGCAGCTGTCACACACACACACACACACAGGTACCGTGAACAGGTGCAGTGACTGGTGGTATATAACACTGCGTGCGCTCACATAGGTAGGTGGTGCACTACTGAGCAGGTATGCAGGGATTGGTATTAAAAATGTGCAGCTGTCACACACACAGGTACCGTGAACAGGTGCAGTGACTGGTGGTGTATAAAACTGCGTGCGCTCACGTAGGTAGGTGGTGCACTACTGAAAAGGTATGCAGGGATTGGTATTACAAATGTGCAGCTGTCAAACACACAGGTAGTCACTGAATGTGCTGGGCCAGGGAGTGGCACAGTAGGAATTACCAAGGGGCCAAGGTCCAGCAGCTGCGACTGACTGACAGGGCTGTATATGCAACACAAGTGTCTGTGGGACACACACGAAAAAAAAAAAATAGATCACAAGAACAACATTAGCTCTCAAAAGAGCTGTTGAGGATGAGGAGTGCTTTTTAGCAATAAGTATCAGCAAGGAGCAAGCTAACAAGCCTAACACAAGAGCCTATCTAAGCTTTCCCTATGTCAGCAGGTTCTCTCCCTTCCCTAATTACTGCAGCCACACGAGTGAGTGAAAAGGCTGATGCGACCTGCGTTTTATAAGGGGGGGGGCTCCAGGAGGGAGTGTAGCCTGATTGGCTACCCTGTGTCTTCTGACTGTGATGTAGAGGGTCAAAGTTGACCCTAATGATGTAGTATAGGGGGCGGATCGAACTCGCATATAGTTCGCGGTTCACCGCGAACACGAACCACCGAAGTTCGCACGAATAAGTTCGCGTGCGAACTGTTCGGGCCATCTCTAATCAGACATGAACATTAGCTTAGACCTGCAAAGAGCAGGTCTAAACATGCTAATGCGTGTGTTGCACCACTGCATCTGGGGGTCTCCTTTAATAAGGAGACCCCCAGAGCTCCTCCTGAGGCCGCTTCACATCGCAGAAGCCCCCTGCAGCTGCACTGCACCGGTCATCTGCGACTAATCTACCTATCGCCGCTAAACACCTGCCACCTCTCTCTGAGCCCTGGCAAATCATCTTTGAAGTCCCCTGTCTGGACCAATGAAAAGTCATTCTTGTGCGATAGCAAAGTGTTAAGTAGCTCGCATCTTAAAGCTACTTATCACCTGGAATAGGAGATGGCCCACAGTCTCGAATCTTTTTAGAGAGAGTGACCACAGTCCTGTGTCACCTCACAACCTGATGGTGGGATGGGTGTTTCCCCCACATGCACTGAAGGTGGTTGCTGTTTGGCAACCCTGGTTTGTGAGTACCTCCCTTTATTGATTACATATTTTCCCTCATTGGCAGACTTACTACACCATATTGGGCTCCTACTCTTTCCCTGTGTTTTTTTTTCTTTTTTATCAATGCTGCTTGGTAAGACCTCCTACTTTCTGCAGGTGGTACTTTTTGATAAGAATGATTTTATTTTATATGCACTTTAAAGTCAATAAGAAGAAAAAAATGAAAACAAATCATTAGTTTGTTTGTTTTCAGCTATTATAGTTTCAAAATAATACGTGTTACTACTGTATAGCTAAAACCCACAAATGTTAGTTGCTCATTTTGCCCATTTTTACATTTAAATTGTGTCCCTAGTGCAATGTATGGCGACAAAAATCTATTTGGAAATTAAGGTGTATTTTTTCCGTTTTGTGTTTCTTTCTCCTACATCAATAATTACAAGCCCTTATTTAAAAAAAAATAATTGTTATATACCCTCATGACATACATATTAAAAAAAACTGATTTCCTAAGGTAATTACAGTATTTTTATTTATTTTTTTTCAAATCCTTTTTTTCTTTACAAGTGTTTTATTGTAATAACTACGAGGAGCAGGGAAGAAAGTGTGAATAATTACAGTAATGGAGGATTTTATTTTTTGTATTTGAATGTATTTAACCTCTTTACGACCACAGTGCTAAACGCCCCTAAAGACCAGACCATTTTTCCTGAAATGGCCCACTGAAGCTTTAAGGCCAAGCTGCAGGGCCGCACAATACAGCACACTAGTGATCTCCCCTCCCCCCCTTTTCTCCCCACCTACAGAGCTTTCTGTTGGTTTGGTCTGATCGCCGCACAGTTGTTTATTTTTTTTAAATAAATATTTATTTCTTTATTTTTGTATTTTTTTTTTTACTATTTCCTTTTTTTTTTCAAACCCCTCCCTCCCCCCAGCCGGCCAATCCTGGTGATCGGCTGTCATAGGCTTCTGCCTATGAGAGCAGATTGCTCTAGTGCCCCAGGGGGACAGATCGCAGCGTTGTACTTAGCCGCTCGTAGACTGAAGGTAAGGTTGGAGCTCCACCCCCCAAGCAGGAGATGTGCGCACGCAGCCTGCACGCAGCCTGCACGCGATCTCCATCAGTAGCCGGCCCCAGGACTTGACGCCATATGGCGTTAGGCGGTCCTGGGGCTGCTGCCGCGGTCACGCCTATTGGCGTGACGCAGTGGTTAGGTAGTTAATGTGCGTATTTTTTCTTTTTGTATTCTAGATGTCCCCACACTATCCTGTGTACTGAACAGTACACAGAAAGTACTATGTGTGGATAACTATGCTGGTGATCATTTACTATGGGAACTTTGATTGGCTTAGGGTACACATTATCCCATTTACCGATCACTAATGCACAGCCTCTAAAAGATTGAAAAACAAAAACTTGATTCTGGTATGATTAACAGTTCCCACCTGGTCTTTCCAAACTAAAATGTCATCCCCTAGCTGGGGGTGTTGCAACGTAGCTCACAATCATTTATCTGCACGTGCTTCTCCTCCTGAGTCCTTTGTCATCTCTCCATTGCCACAAAGTCACCTGTACCCCATAACCTGATGGCATGTATGTTGTTCCGAATGTGCCACTGTGTCATAGGGTAGAAGAGAGAAGACATAGTAGGATGGGCGCCAATGGATAGGTGACCATGCATTCCATTGCAATACTCTGCACAGCCCCAGAGGCAGCACATATATGGGGGAGACCTGGGGAAGAGGAAGTCAGCTCCACAGATTTACAATAGATTTCATGCTGATCTATCGGAGATATTTGTGCAGTTTGTGGATGTAATAGAGCCCTCTTTTTGATCTGATTCAGTCTGAGAATGATCTATCTGATGTTCTCAAATGTGGTGGTTATTGAATAATCCATGGGCACCTTTACTCTTGGAAAAAGATTGCATAGTTAACTTGTACAGAACACAGATGTCACTCCTTAGAAATAACCTCTGCATCATACATTGTAATGTGCTTATAGCACTGCCCCTCTTTTTTTTAGTCGACTCGTAGCCATGACAGGCAAACACACACATATGGTGTGTTGCTCAAATGTACACACACGCACCTCCTTGTCCATAACTCAACCTTAAATGTAACTCAATCCTTTCTTTATCTCGTTTTCATACTGCTTTACTGTTTGTGGTATGTAACACATCATAACTTACTGTTGTGTCTTTTACCTCTTTATACCTCAGTCCCATATTATTCATTCCTCCTTGTGTCTTACAGCTCTTAATACCTTGTGACTTTATTAAACCTTTATGTGCACGGCCTGCCTCATTACAATTCAGAGGAATGCATTTTATAATCCATTGTACTTAAGTTCCTTAGGTACAGTATGTTAGAGGTTATCATACTTCAGTGTATCCGAACCCAGCATAATAAATGAATAGAAGTATGAAACTGAAGTCATACACATTATAGTAGCTTCATTGCATAATACTTAGGGGACCTCACCTGACCCTGGTTTACATGTCTACTATGCTGTATGCTTTTATAGTTCAAACAAATATTGATGATTTCAAACCTTGAGTAGAAAAAGGAAGACCATCCAGGCACCATCCAGCACGCAGATACTTGCATGTCACTGTTAACCACACTACCATTTGCCCTACCTCTCAAGCCTGCTGTCTGGGTGTCACCCTGGACTCTGCACTCTCCTTCACTCCCTCCATCCACTCGCTCCTTCAATGAACTGCGCCTGACGTCCCCCCCCCCCCCCTGCATCACCCAGTCCCTTGCACGCCTCCAGGACTTCTCAAGAGCTGCACCAACACTACGGAACTTCCTACCTCCACCCATTAGGGCAGCCCCCTCCTTCAACATCTTCAAGAAGCCCCTCAAAACTCACCTTTTCACTCTGGCCTACCACCCCTCACAATTGCTCTAAACCCACAGCTGAACTCTGGTCCCCTACCTTTCGTGTCCCTACCTCTTCCTCTAGATTGTAATCCTTCGGGCAAGGTCCTTCTCCTTTTGTGTCCTACCTGATCATGCACCTCCATTACTGTGCACCCATTCTATGCATTTGAGTGAACTCAACTTGCCTAATTTCCATGCTCACATCCAGTGACTGACTAAGCATTACCTTGTACTCATACTGTGCTGCGTGATCTGGTTGTTCTTGTATTCCTGTATTGTCGTATTGATGTATGTCACCACTAAATATTGTCTGTAACCTTAACTAATGTCCAGCGCTGCATAATATGTTGGCGCTTTATAAATACAATAAATAAATAATAAATAAATACATAAAATAAATCAGGTGTTGAATACATATAGCAATCAGGTCTCAATATCCCAGAGGTTACTTAGGGCAATGAACGGATCTGCATTATGCCTGTATTGTATCTGTGTGATGCTTGCTCTAATGCACTCTAGGTGTTTTATACTTCAGTCCTGGATGTACCCTATTCCTAATTTAACTGCAGATACATCTGTACTTCACTTCAGTATGCTTTAACCCTCTCTGTGCCTTATGCTTCATTCTTTAATTCTTTCTGTATGTAAGACTTCAGTAACCCATATATCCCTCTGTATCTCACACCATCTCACTTTCCTTTGCAACTACTGCCTCACTATGCCTAAGGACACCCATTTATCCTGACTTTCACAGAGAAAATAACCAGCATAAGGCCTGTTTTACACGGGGGTGGGGGAGAGGAAAGCTGAACTGCGCATGTGTTGGCCAGTTCAGTCTCTTAGCCATGAGCGTCTTTTGGCTGCAATTACTTACCGTATTTTTCGGACTATATGATGCTCCGGACCAAAAGCTGCCCCTTGGTTTAGAGGACAAAAACAAGGGAAACATGTGATAGTGTTAGCTGGTAGCAAAAATGTGTAACTTCACATGTGTTTGACATACTATGGTGTTAGTTGGTAGCAAAAAAAACACAACATGCTAATCATGACCATGGCTGCAATAATAGGATCAGTTGCTCTGCACCTTATTTTTATATATTCATGGCTTCACATATAATAATAATAATAATAATAATAATTTATTACTTTTTTATTTATTAAACAACTGCTGGATGAACACAACAAGTATTCAAAAAGGAGTGCCCCATGGAGGAGATGCTATAGCATGTATAATGACATATAATGACAATAATATAATGAGTATAATGACAGCAAAAGAAATGGATGAATAACACAGAATTACTATAATTACTATTACAATAATGAATAACAGAAAATTACATCATGTGCCACTATGTCGAAAAATGCTAGAATACATACAACAGTATCAACATTATTGACCAGTAAGGGGCCTAACAGTGGCCACCTTCCTACATTGAGAATAACCAAGGCTTGTTTATATTTATAACAGCATGGTCTTCTGTGAGGGAGTCCTGTGAATCCACCCAATCTGACCATATTCTGCAAAACTTGCAGGTCAATGACAATGCATATAGAGTACGTTTTCGACCTGTACCACCGCGTTAATTAGAGAGATTAATAAGAGAGACCCAGTGGGAAATCAGAGGCTGTTCCGGAGAAAAAACATTTGAGAATTGGACTGCACTTATTCCTGGCAAGGAATAAGTTTCCCTAAGAAAAATTCTGTAATATTGTCAATATTATCCATTAACCCGAAGAAAGTTTCAGGAGATGAGGAATAACTGCAATGCAAGACAATCTCTGGACCACCTGGTGCCAGAAATCTGCCACCAACGGGCAATACCAAAGCAGGTATAGACAGTCCGCATCCAGCATGCCACATTTAGGGCAAATCAATCACCTAGAGATTTACTTTTTTACTATTGTTAATGACTAGCAGACCCAAGCCCATTTAAAAACGGGCTCTAGGGTCTGTGTTTTTCGGTGCCGCATGTACTGCGCACGCGTGCGCGCTCCCGCCGCACACCCAGCCGCCCACTCACATGCCCACCTGGCTCCCTGGCCCCGCCCCTGTCCTCCTGTCTGTGTGGGGCTGGGTCCGTGCTCCGCACATGTGCAGTAGCAAAAATCACGGACACAGAGACAACTGTCCCTGCTCTACGCAGGGACAGTTGCCTATTAGAGTTGGGCCGAACCTCCGATTTTCGGTTCGCGAACCGGGTTCGCGAACTTTCGCGAAAGGTTCGGTTCGCGTTAAAGTTCGCGAACCGCAATAGACTTCAATGGGGATGCGAACTTTGAAAAAAAAAATTAATTATGCTGGCCACAAAAGTGATGGAAAAGATGTTTCAAGGGGTCTAACACCTGGAGGGGGGGATGGCGGAGTGGGATACATGCCAAAAGTCCCCGGGAAAAATCTGGATTTGACGCAAAGCAGCGTTTTAAGGGCAGAAATCACATTGAATGTTAAATGACAGGCCTAAAGTGCTTTCAAACATCTTGCATGTGTATACATCAATCAGGTAGTGTAATTAAGGTACTGCTTCACACTGACGCACCAAACTCATCGTGTAACGCACCGCAAACAGCTGTTTGTGTAGTGACGGCCGTGCTGGACTGGTGCGCACCATGGCGAGAGTGCAGGTTTTGGTGGCTTTACAGCCCATATGGTCAGTCACCTGGCTGATGTAGCTGAATGACAGAACAGTGACTGTCCAGCTGATCAAATTTGGTCTGACCACAATGAGGCAACGACCTTATTATCGTGGGTGTGCCCCCCGAGACACTCATCTAGGCGCCGGTCATTGCTCCATTGTGATACGCAAGCCCCTTCACCACGGCAAGGTAATGATCACGAAGGGGAATGGGCGCATGTTCATGCCTTTTCTTTTGTTGTTGCAGCTGCCCGCAGTGCAGCCAGAAAAATTAGGCAGTCATGTACACGCACCCGAAAAATTATTACAGCGGCCGCTGCTAGCAGCGGCCTAAAAAATTCAGCAATCCGCCTGGAGTCCCGGACCCTGTTGGTGGTGGCGGAGAAGGTAGTGAAGCGGCCTGCAGGCAGACATGCTGTGTGGAGGGACTGGGAGCGACTTAGTCTTCTTGGGGCAGGCCAGGCAGCCAGTCACACGGCGTGCAGGCAGAGATGCTGTATGTGCGGGGACTGACTTAGTCTTGGGGCGGGCAGCAGCCCTCCGGGATCCATGCCTCATTCATTTTTATAAAGGTGAGGTACTTAACACTTTTGTGACTTAGGCGACTTCTCTTCTCTGTGACAATGCCTCCAGCTGCGCTGAAGGTCCTTTCTGAGAGGACGCTTGCGGCAGGGCAGGAGAGAAGTTGGATGGCAAATTGGGACAGCTCTGGCCACAGGTCAAGCCTGCGCACCCAGTAGTTCAAGGGTTCCTCATCGCTGTTCACAGCAGTGTCTACATCCACACTTAAGGCCAGGTAGTCGGCTACCTGCCGTTCCAGGCGTTGGTGGAGGGTGGATCCGGAAGGGCTACGGCGAGGCGTTGGACTAAAGAACGTCCGCATGTCCGACATCACCATGAGATCGCTGGAGCGTCCTGTCTTTGACTGCGTGGACACGGGAGGAGGATTAGTGGCAGTGGTACCTTGCTGGCGTTGTGCCGTCACATCACCCTTAAAGGCATTGTAAAGCATAGTTGACAGCTGGTTCTGCATGTGCTGCATCCTTTCCACCTTCCGGTGAGTTGGTAACAGGTCCGCCACTTTGTGCCTGTACCGAGGGTCTAGTAGTGTGGCCACCCAGTACAGCTCATTCCCCTTGAGGTTTTTTATACGGGGGTCCCTCAACAGGCAGGACAGCATAAAAGACGACATCTGCACAAAGTCGGATCCAGTACCCTCCATCTCCTCTTGCTCTTCCTCAGTGACGTCAGGTAAGTCAACCTCCTCCCCCCAGCCGCGAACAATACCACGGGAAGGTTGCGCAGCACAAGCCCCCTGCGACGCCTGCTGCGGTTGTTCTCCTGCCGCTGTCCCCTCCTCCTCCTCCTCCTCCCCCAAAGAAACACCTTGCTCATCATCCTCTGAGTCTGACTCATCTTCTGCACATGACCTCTCTTCTTCCTCCTCCTCCCCCCTCTGTGCTGCCGCAGGTGTTGAGGAAACAGCTGGGTCTGATGAAAATTGGTCCCATGCCTGTTCCTGCCGTAACGGTTCCTGGTCACGCTCATTCGCAGCTTCATCCGCCACTCTACGCACAGCACGCTCCAAGAAGTACGCGTAGGGAATTAAGTCGCTGATGGTGCCCTCACTGCGGCTCACCAGGTTGGTCACCTCCTCAAACGGCCGCATGAGCCTGCATGCATTTTTCATCATTGTCCAGTTGTCGGGCCAGAACATCCCCATCTTCCCAGACTGTTTCGTTCTACTCCAGTTGTAGAGGTACTGGGTGACGGCTTTCTTCTGTTCTAGCAGGCGGGAGAACATGAGGAGGGTCGAGTTCCAGCGAGTGGGGCTATCGCAAATGAGGCGTCTCACCGGCATGTTGTTTTTACGCTGAATTTCTGCAAATCGTGCCATGGCTGTGTAAGAGCGCCTCAAATGCCCACAGAACTTCCTGGCCTGCTTCAGGACATCCGCTAAGCCAGGGTACTTTGCCACAAATCTTTGAACCACCAGATTCATGACATGTGCCATGCAGGGTATGTGTGTCAGCTTCCCCATATGCAAAGCGGCAAGCAGATTGCTGCCGTTGTCGCACACCACGTTGCCTATCTCCAGGTGGTGCGGGGTCAGCCACTCATCCACCTGTTTCTTAAGAGCAGCCAGGAGAGCTGCTCCAGTGTGACTCTCCGCTTTGAGACAAGCCATGTCTAAGATGGCGTGACACCGTCGTACCTGGCATGCAGCATAGGCCCTGCGGAGCTGGGGCTGTGTAGCTGGAGAGGAGAACTGCCACTCAGCCAAGGAGGAGGAGGAGGACAGCGAAGAGCATGTAGCAGGAGGAAGGGAGGTGGCAGGAGGCCTGCCTGCAAGCCGTGGAGGTGTCACAATTTGGTCCGCCGCTTTCTGCTTGCCATCGTTCACCACCAGGTTCACCCAATGGGCTGTGTAGGTAATGTAGCGGCCCTGCCCGTGCTTGGCAGACCAGGCATCCGTGGTCAGGTGTACCCTTGACCCAACGCTCTTCGCAAGAGATGACACCACTTGCCTCTCAACTTCACGGTGCAGTTGGGGTATGGCCTTTCTGGAAAAATAAGTGCGGCCTGGCATCTTCCACTGCGGTGTTCCGATGGCCACAAATTTACGGAAGGCCTCAGAGTCCACCAGCCGGTATGGTAACAGCTGGCGAGCTAACAGTTCCGCCACGCCAGCTGTCAGACGCCGGGCAAGGGGGTGACTGGCCAAAAGTGGCTTCTTCCGCTCAAACATTTCCTTCACGGACACCTGACTGCTGCTGTGGGCAGAGGAGCAGGAACCGCTCAAGGGCAGAGGCGGAGTGGAGGAGGGTGCCTGTGAAGGTGCAAGGGAGAGAGCGGCATAAGCAGATGATGCACCTGAAGGAGGAAGAGGAGAAGGAGGGTGACTTTGCTTTTGTGTGCTGCTGCTGCTTTTGCTCAGGTGGCCATCCCATTGCTGTTTGTGCCTTTTCTGCAGGTGCCTTCGTAAGGCACTTGTCCCTACGTGAGTGTTGGCCTTTCCACGGCTCAATTTTTGTTGGCAGAGCGAACAGATGGCTTTGGTCCGATCTGAGGCACACACATTAAAAAATTTCCACACCGCTGAGCCACCCTGGGATGTGGGCACTATGGGGACCTCAGCAGCTGATGCTGAAGGGCAAGTTGGCTGGCTGTACATAGGTGGCGAATCTGGCGATACATGGTGCCGGACTCTGCCACCAGCTGTTTCTGACGAAGAGCTGCCCCAGCTTCTTTCAGCAACTTCTATCCTCCTACTACTCTCTGACTCCCCCTCTGAACTGTCCCCCTCTTCATCTCCTCTATTGGGAACATACAGAGGATCCCTATCATCGTCATCATCGTAATCATCCTGCCCAGCTTCGCTTGCCTCAGAAAAATCCAAATGTGTAGGTCCTTCATCCTCCTTACACGTTACATCCATAGTGTTGTCGCGTAACGCAGACATATGAGCTGGTGAAAATTCATCTGGCTGTAACAATGGCTGTGCATCAGTGATTTCACCACCACTAAATAATTCTTGCGAAGTGTCAAATGCAGCGGAAGTGGTGCTAGTAGTAGCGCTGGTGGCTGAGCAAGATGAGGTGTTCTGTGTCGCTAAATACTCAACCACGTCCTGACAATCTTGGGAGGTGATGGGACGTGCCTTCTTCCGAGCACTGTACTGTGGGCCAGGTCCACACGAAATTACATTTACACGACCTCGCGCAGACCTGCCGGGTGGCCTTCCTCTGCCTCTGCCACTACCTCTTCCTCTTCCTCTTCCTGTTTTGTCCATATCGGGTATGCACGGAGTGGTATATCACACTGCGTGCACTCACGTAGGTAGGTGGGTTCACTTAACTGCACAGGTATGCGCACTGATGCGGTGGGTTCACTGAACAGTACAGGTATACAGTGGCGGGTTCACTGAACACAACAGGTATGCAGTGGCGTGTTCACTAAACAGGTATACAGTGGCAGGTCCACTGAACAGAACAGGTATACAGTGGCAGGTCCACTGAACAGAACAGGTATACAGTGGCGGGTCCACTGAACAGAACAGGTATACAGTGGCGGGTTCACAGAACAGGTATGCAGTGGCAGGTTCACTGAACACAACAGGTATGCAGTGGCGTGTTCACTAAACAGGTATACAGTGGCAGGTCCACTGAACAGAACAGGTATACAGTGGCGGGTTCACAGAACAGGTATACAGTGGCGGGTCCACTGAACAGAACAGGTATACAGTGGCGGGTTCACAGAACAGGTATGCAGTGGCAGGTTCACTGAACACAACAGGTATGCAGTGGCGTGTTCACTAAACAGGTATACAGTGGCAGGTCCACTGAACAGAACAGGTATACAGTGGCGGGTTCACAGAACAGGTATACAGTGGCGGGTCCACTGAACAGAACAGGTATACAGTGGCGGGTTCACAGAACAGGTATACAGTGGCGGGTCCACTGAACAGAACAGGTATACAGTGGCGGGTTCACAGAACAGGTATACAGTGGCAGGATCACTGAACAGGTATGCAGTGGCAGGATCACAGTACAGGTATGCAGTGGGCTGAGGGCTCACTGAACAGAACAGGTATGCTGTGGCAGGATCACTGAACAGGTATGCAGTGGCAGGATCACAGTACAGGTATGCAGTGGGCTGAGGGCTCACTGAACAGAACAGGTATGCTGTGGCAGGATCACTGAACAGGTATGCAGTGGCAGTATCACAGTACAGGTATGCAGTGGGCTGAGGGCTCACTGAACAGAACAGGTATGCTGTGGCAGGATCACTGAACAGGTATGCAGTGGCAGGATCACAGTACAGGTATGCAGTGGGCTGAGGGCTCACTGAACAGAACAGGTATGCTGTGGCAGGATCACTGAACAGGTATGCAGTGGCAGGATCACAGTACAGGTATGCAGTGGGCTGAGGGCTCACTGAACAGAACAGGTATGCTGTGGCAGGATCACTGAACAGGTATGCAGTGGCAGGATCACAGTACAGGTATGCAGTGGGCTGGGGGCTCACTGAACAGAACAGGTATGCTGTGGCAGGATCACTGAACAGCTATGCAGTGGCAGGATCACAGTACAGGTATGCAGTGGGCTGAGGGCTCACTGAACAGAACAGGTATGCTGTGGCAGGATCACTGAACAGCTATGCAGTGGCAGGATCACAGTACAGGTATGCAGTGGGCTGAGGGCTCACTGAACAGAACAGGTATGCTGTGGCAGGATCACTGAACAGGTATGCAGTGGCAGTATCACAGTACAGGTATGCAGTGGGCTGAGGGCTCACTGAACAGAACAGGTATGCTGTGGCAGGATCACTGAACAGCTATGCAGTGGCAGGATCACAGTACAGGTATGCAGTGGGCTGAGGGCTCACTGAACAGAACAGGTATGCTGTGGCAGGATCACTGAACAGGTATGCAGTGGCAGGATCACAGTACAGGTATGCAGTGGGCTGAGGGCTCACTGAACAGAACAGGTATGCTGTGGCAGGATCACTGAACAGGTATGCAGTGGCAGTATCACAGTACAGGTATGCAGTGGGCTGAGGGCTCACTGAACAGAACAGGTATGCTGTGGCAGGATCACTGAACAGGTATGCAGTGGCAGGATCACAGTACAGGTATGCAGTGGGCTGAGGGCTCACTGAACAGAACAGGTATGCTGTGGCAGGATCACTGAACAGCTATGCAGTGGCAGGATCACAGTACAGGTATGCAGTGGGCTGAGGGCTCACTGAACAGAACAGGTATGCTGTGGCAGGATCACTGAACAGCTATGCAGTGGCAGGATCACAGTACAGGTATGCAGTGGGCTGAGGGCTCACTGAACAGAACAGGTATGCAGCCAGGAAGAAGTTAAGCCTAACTAATCTTTCCCTGAGAGACAGTCTGCAGCAGCTCGCCCTACTCTGACTAATGCAGGCACACGAGTGGCCGTAATGGCCGCCGCTGCCTGCCTTATATAAGGGGGGGTGGGGCTCCAGGGGCTAGTGTAGCCTAATTGGCTACACTGGGCCTGCTGACTGTGATGTAGAGGGTCAAAGTTGACCCTCAGGTGCATTATGGGGCGAACCGAACTTCTTCCGCAAAAGGTTCGCGTGCGGTACCCGCACGCGAACCACCTAAGTTCGCGCGAACCCCGTTCGCCGGCGAACCGTTCGGCCCAACTCTATTGCCTATTATTATATAGGATGATATACTGTATATAGCACCATCATCTTCCGTGGCACTGTACAGTGTATTCGGTCTATCCATCTTTTTTCCAAGCATCAAGGACTTTAAAGATCTGGTTTCTCTTTATGTGACCAAAGTATATGAATAATAGTTGTAGCATAGGTATTTCTAGTGAACACTCTGGAGACATTTCTTTAAGTGTTGATAGGTTAGGTCTTCTAGCAGTCCAGGGAATCCTCTATAGCTTTCTCCCTCAAAAAATAATCATTTTTTCAATGCATGGTCTTGTCAGTAGTCACTGCCATGTGACTATTGACAAGATCATTACTGGAAAGATCATAACTTTAAGGGACACCTGAACTGAGAGGGACATGGAGGCTGACATATTTATTTCCTTTTAAACAATACTGGTTTCCTAGTTATTCTGCTTATCATTTGCCTCTTATACTTTTAGCCATAGACCTTGAACAAGCCAGCAGATCAGATGTTTCTGACTGAAGTCTGACTGAATTAGCTGCATACTTGTTTCAGATGTGTGATCCAGACACTGCTGCAGCCAAAGATCAGCAGGACTGTCAGGCAATGTGCATGGTTTAAACATAAATAAATATGGAAGCCACTTATATCCCTCTCAGTGCAGGTGTCCTTAACAAATCTTTAGTGGTAAAGTGAAGTCTCTGTCCTTTATTAACTTGTCCAGATTTGCCATAGCTTTCTTCTCATGCAATAGGCATCTCTCAAGGCCCGTAAACACCAGTCCTAAGCAAGGGTAACTTTTCTGTCCAACTATCGTCCAAACTTGGTTTGTTAGAGATGGTAGTTGGGCTTGTGAATGTGTGAAAAATGACTAAATTAGTGACTGATAAAAGGGGATTTGCCAGGTCCAACTAGCGGATCAATTCACATGACTGTTGAGCTAATATTGTACAGTTGATGACGTGTATACAGGTTGTTTGAACAACTTGTACTGGATTTGAATGCGGCCATATGTGCAGTCCATCGTTCCACTTGCATGTGGAGTATGTAGGCTAGTTGATCCTTCAACTGGTTGGTGCGTGAAAAAAAACAAGTTCTGCATTTGCTTGGTTATGCCGTCATGTGTTGGTCGTGCAGAAACGTTGCACGTATGTATGCGCCTTTAATCTCATGACTGCAGTCACCATCTGAAGAGATCTTTGATCCCAGGATGATAAAATATGTCACCAACACCTTTTCATCTCTGTCTGTTTGTAGAGGATTAACTGAGGCAGTTGGCATAACTTTAGTTTTCCAACTCTACCGCTTTCTTAATTTTCATTAACAGGCTCTTTCAGTTATCAGAGTGGTATTATCGGCGTAGCTCAGTCAGATTATTAGAGTTCCTGCCATCAATTTTAATTCCAGTATGTGACTCATGCAAACCAGCATTCCACATTATGTATTCTGCATATAAGTTAAATAAGTAGGGAGATAATATGCAGCCTTGCCAAGCTCTTTTCCCGATTGTGAAGCAGTCAGTTATTCTCAGTTCTAATTGTTGCTACTTGGTTTGCATAGAGATTCCTCACAAGGCGAATTAGATGACCTGCTATATCCATTTTTATGAGCATCTGTGGTCATTGATCATGATATACACAGTTTTTGAGCAGTCAATAAAACAAAAGTAGATTTTCTTCTAGAACTTCTTCTATAGTACTATTTAAATGACAAAGTCAGAATATAAAATGTCATAACTACTTTGCATAGAAGTTCACTACAATGTAGCCAAACTCTGGTGAACTACTGCTCCCAGCATGCTGTTCCTGCTCCCACCATGCCATTCCTGCAGGATTCTGCTACATAGTATCCTGATTTTAATATAGGTGCCTATGGCGGAACCCCAATTTTCTCAGTGCCGCTTGTTACCAAATTGTCCATTTCGGGTTAAGAGACCTATGAAACATATTTGCAACACAATTATACTGTATGTCAGAGGCAGAGCTACAAGAAAGAATTTTATTACTTTCTGGTCTTGCTGCAGTTACACTTTAAAGGGATGTTAGAGTTAATAATGGGAAGCACAGGCAACTTATTTTAGCTTTAACAGAGTACTAACCAAAGAATGGCACTGTAACTGAACCTCACATGTTGCGACATCAGCTCAACTTTTATCATTCTTCCTCCAGTTCAGTGTGTTGAAAATTGAAAAAGTGTGATTTACTGCTGATTGCTGTTCATCTCTGTTTATCACAAGGGTGTCAGCTCTTCAGCAAACGACTTCTGTGATAAGCAAAGATGAACTGTAGCAGAATGTACAGCAATAGGAAAAGCATTTTTTCTTATACACGTGCATAGAGGTTACAGAGTAGGACTAAATACTGAATGAAAATGTATAGTTCATGAAGGATTATAGAAATATTTGCTAGTTACGGTAAGTATAAAAGTTAAGTATAAAAATCCTTGTTTCGCCTTAAAAACTAGAATATTCTCACACAACAGATGATGACCACCATTAAAAAAAATAAATAATAAATAAATGAAAAGTTCTATGATTTCACAAACTGTTTACCTATTGTAATTTTGCTTAAACATACTGTGATTATGAGGTATCATTTACTGCAAGCAAAACGAAACACATTGGGAATGATTCAATAAACCTAGGTAAAATTGCAATGCTCAGATAGCACACAGCAATTTTACCAGTGTATACTATTAATGTAACGTGCTTTGCACAGATAGGGCTACTCGTGTTATGTACACAAAACGCTCCTTACTCATATATATAACACACATTACAGTATTTGTGTAATGTGCATTATGCAAGCAACCCAAGTGAGGTGTATTTAATATGATTATATGATTTGTGCTATGTGCACAATATGCATTGCATTGATTGTGTGAACACCAGTAAAATTGCTGTGCACTATTTGTGAACAGCAATTTTACCTGGGCTTTGTGAATCAACACCGTTGAGTGAAATTTTCACATTTTAATATAATTTCATTTTTTTTTAAGAAAGAAAATGTTTGTTATTATTTTCACCTGGAATTTCCTTAGTGAGATTATAAAACCTGTCTAACAAACCCTTTTCCCCAGTTGTTAAAAGGTTAATTTTAACGTGAATATCAATTTAGGAGACAACCTGCCAAAAAAAAGGGAAAAAACTATAATTATGTAGCCCTATATAAAACATGTTATTTTACCAAAGCACTAAGCATCGGAGCAACAATGCAAGATATTGAATGAGATATGGTGGTAAGTGGTACAGAAGAAAGAACTGTGGAAGAATGTCTCACCACGGTTCAGTTACTGGGGAGGGGGAAAAGCCCAAGACCAGATGGTTTTACAGCAGAATATTATAACACTTTTTGCAATTAACTGGCTGCTCTTTTCTGTGCACTGCAAGAGCTCTAATTCTACCTTCTCAGAACTAAGGAATCAAGCGACTAACAGTTATCCCCTAATAACGCAGAGAGATCGTTGATTGTGATAAATTCAAACTAATTTTGTTAATTAATACTGAAGTTACGGTGTGCGCTAACATTTTTGTAAATAGATTACTTACAGTTCTGGAGCCACTGTTGGGAAGGCAACAGTGTGGTTTCTGACTTCTGCAAAAGAAAACAATTGTATGAAAATATCTATTCAGCAATAGATTTTTGCTCCAATAACCAAGTGCACAGAGAGGAGGCTGCCTTGCTTGCAATAGATGCCAAAACGTATGTTGATAGGGTTGACACGGGATTCCTTCTTTAGTTATTGGAGCATTTTAAGTCTGGTTAAACCTTTTGATATTGTATTCAAAAGCTTTATGTAAATCAAAAACTCAGCAAACAAAGTACGTCCACTGTCGCCCTATCTTTTTAAAGTGGCATAAGGTGACTCTTCTATACAAGGCTCGAGGGCCCCTTATAATGAAATCAAAATACTGATCTATGCCGATGACCTCTAGAGGTGTACCGAACGGTTCGCCGGCGAACGGTTCCAGGCGAACATTGGGGGTTCGCGTTCGCCTGCGCCAGGCGAACTTTTCCGGAAGTTCGATTCGCCCCATAATGCACTATGAGGGTCAACTTTGACCCTCTGCATCACAGTCAGCAGGCACATTGTAGCCATTCAGGCTACAGTAAGCCCTGGAGCCCCACCCCCCCTTATATAAGGCAGCCTCCGGCGGCCATTACAGTCACTCGTGTGCCTGCTAGAGAGAGGAAAGGGACAGCTGCTGCAGACTTTTTCTCTTAGGGACAGATTAGTTAGGTTCTAGGCTGCTTTGCTTGTTCCTGACTGATTAATATTGCTTTTTAAGCACCCAGCAACAGCTCTTTTCAGAGCTCAACCTGTACATTTTTTTTCTGACACTTTTGTTGCATGCACAGCCTTGCTAATTGATAGTGTGTGTGCCACTGCCAGCAGCCCAGCACATTCAGTGACTGACTGCCTGTGTGTGTGACAGGGAGCTGCACATTGTACTACCCAGTACTGCATATACCCCAGTACCTGTTGTGTTTACTTAACCCACCTCATCACTGCATATACCTAGCTTTGTGTTGAGTGAACCCAGCTCACTGCATCTAACTACCCAGTACCTGCTGTGTTTACTTAACCCACCTCATCACTGCAAATACCTAGCGTTGTGTTGAGTGAACCCAGCTCACTGCATCTAAGTCTAACTACCTGTTGTGTTGAGTGAGAACCCACCTCACTGCATCTTAAGTACCTTTACTGTATACTGTTCAGTGAACCCAGCTCACTGCATCTAACTACCCAGTACCTGTTGTGTTTACTTAACCCACATCATCACTGCATATACCTAGCGTTGTGTTGAGTGAACCCAGCTCACTGCATCTAACTACCTGTTGTGTTGAGTGTGAACCCACCTGGCCACCTCACTGCATCTAAATACCTGTTGTGTTGAGTGAGAACCCACCTCACTGCATCTTAAGTACCTTTACTGTTGAGTGAACCCAGCTCACTGCATCTAACTACCTGTTGTGTTGAGTGTGAACCCACCTGGCCACCTCACTGCATCTAACTACCTGTTGTGTTGAGTGAGAACCCACCTCACTGCATCTTAAGTACCTTTACTGTTGAGTGAACCCAGCTCACTGCATCTAACTACCTGTTGTGTTGAGTGTGAACCCACCTGGCCACCTCACTGCATCTAACTACCTGTTGTGTTGAGTGAGAACCCACCTCACTGCATCTTAAGTACCTTTACTGTTGAGTGAACCCAGCTCACTGCATCTAACTACCCAGTACCTGTTGTGTTTACTTAACCCACCTCATCACTGCATATACCTAGCCTTGTGTTGAGTGAACCCAGCTCACTGCATCTAATTACCTGTTGTGTTGAGTGTGAACCCACCTGGCCACCTCACTGCATCTAACTACCTGTTGTGTTGAGTGAGAACCCACCTCACTGCATCTTAAGTACCTTTACTGTTGAGTGAACCCAGCTCACTGCATCTAATTACCTGTTGTGTTGAGTGTGAACCCACCTGGCCACCTCACTGCATCTAACTACCTGTTGTGTTGAGTGAGAACCCACCTCACTGCATCTTAAGTACCTTTACTGTTGAGTGAACCCAGCTCACTGCATCTAACTACCTGTTGTGTTGAGTGTGAACCCACCTGGCCACCTCACTGCATCTAACTACCTGTTGTGTTGAGTGAGAACCCACCTCACTGCATCTTAAGTACCTTTACTGTTGAGTGAACCCAGCTCACTGCATCTAACTACCCAGTACCTGTTGTGTTTACTTAACCCACCTCATCACTGCATATACCTAGCCTTGTTTTGAGTGAACCCAGCTCACTGCATCTAACTACCTGTTGTGTTGAGTGTGAACCCACCTGGCCACCTCACTGCATCTAACTACCTGTTGTGTTGAGTGAGAACCCACCTCACTGCATATAGCTAGCATACCCCCGAGATGGACAAAATGGACAAACCAGGTAGAGGAAGAGGTAGAGGCAGACCCAGAGGAAGGCCACCAGGCACCGACAGGTCTGTGGCTGTGCGAGGTGGTGTTGCTGTGATTTCGTGCGGACCTGCCCCAAAATACAGTGCTCAGAAGAAGGCACGTGCCATCACTTCCCAAAATCGTGAGGAGGTGATTGAGTATTTAACACAGAACACCTCATCTCCCGCAGCCACCAGCGCTACAACAAGCACCACATCCGCTGCATTTGACACTTCGCAGGAGTTATTTGGTGGTGGTGGTGAAATCACTGATTCCCAGCCACTACTGCAACAACAAGAAGGCGCAGGTACACCACCTCATACATCTGAGTTAGGTGGCGATAGTATGGACGTAACGTGTGTGGGTGGGGATGATGGTGGACCACCTGAAGTTGGTGCACTTGAGGAGGTGTCTGAGGAAAGCGCAGCTGGCCAGGAGGATTATGATGACGATTATACGGATACCACATATGTTCCCGGTAAAGGAGATGACCAGGGGGACAGTTCAGAGGAGGAGTCAGAGAGGAGTAGGAGGAGACGACTCCATGATAGAAGCAGAGGGAGCTCGTCCTCAGAAACAGCTGGGGGCAGTGTCCGGTGCCATGTATCGCCAGCTATGGCCAGGGAGCACACATGCCCTTCAACGTCAGCTGCTGCTGATGCCACCGTAGCGCCATCACCCCAGGGGGGCTCAGCGGTTTGGAAATTTTTTCACGTGTGTGTCTCAGATCGGAGCAAAGCCATCTGTAGTCTCTGCCAGCAAAAATTGAGCCGTGGAAAGGCCAACTGTCACGTAGGGACAAGTGCTTTACGAAGGCACCTGGAGAGAAGGCACAAACAGCTATGGCAAGAACACCTGAGGAAAAGAAGCACCCCTCAAAAGACAAGCAGCGGAGAACAACCGTGGCAGCCGTCACAGGGGGCTTCTGCTGCTCCACGTTCCCATGGTATTGTTCGTGGCTGGGGGGAGGAAGAATGGATACACTTTTAAACAATTTAAAAATACAACCATCTAAACTTTCAAACAATTTAAAAATACAACCATCTAAACTTTCAAACAATTTAAAAATACAACCATCTAAACTTTCAAACAATTTAAAAATACAACCATCTATCATTTTCAAAAAATTTAAAAAAAGGGCAAAAAAACTTGCCCTCCGTAAAACATTCTTGGCAAATGCTTTCGACTTGGTTTGTCTTCCGCTGGCTCAAGGGTCCATCTGACCACAGATGCCTGGTCTGCAAAGCACAGTCAGGGCAGCTACAGCATGGGTCTCAGCAGGCTCCCACTTCGGGCCGCAATCCAACCTTCATTCCCCGCGGTGACAATGGCAGACTTGCCCTCCATAACGGATTCCCGTTAAAGGATTTAAAGTTAATTCATTTCAAATACACAGCAGGGCCTCGAAAGTCCGCCTCCTGTATTGTTATTTTTGGTCACTACCTCGGGGCGGGCGTGCATGCCTACCTGCTGCCCTCCTTGGATGTGTAGTGGTAGCCGTTTCTCAGGCTCCACACCGGATTCCATCCCTCATTCCCCGGCCATTACCCGGGGTCACAAATGACAGACTTGCCCGCCTCCATATGATTCTCGTGAAAGAAATGTGGTGTCATCTTTGCCCGCCATAACCGGTTCTCGTTAAAGGATTTAAAGTACATTCATTTCAAATACACAGCAGGGCCTCGAAAGTCCGCCTCCTGTATTGTTATTTTTGGTCACTACCTCGGGGCGGGTGTGCATGCCTACCTGCTGCCCTCCTTGGATGTGTAGTGGTAGCCGTTTCTCAGGCTCCACACCGGATTCCATCCCTCATTCCCTGGCCATTACCCGGGGTCACAAATGACAGACTTGCCCGCCTCCATATGATTCTCGTGAAAGGAATGTGGTGTCATCTTTGCCCGCCATAACTGGTTCTCGTTAAAGGATTTAAAGTACATTCATTTCAAATATACAGCAGGGCCTCGAAAGTCCTCCTCCTGTATTGTTATTTTTGGTCACTACCTCGGGGCGGGCGGGCGTGCATGCCTGCCCGCTGCCCTCCTTGGATGTGTAGTGGTAGCCGTTGCTCAGGCTCCACACCGGATTCAAACCTCTCATTCCCCGGCCATTACCCAGGGTCACAATGGCAGACTTGCCCGCCTCCACAGGATTCTCATTGTAGCGGTACTGAACAAGTACACAGCAAGTAGAAAATGTAAATTAAAAACAAAACGTAAGCTTTTTAACAATGCCATGGAAAGTTGAGAAGGAAGTCACACATTACCTGACATCACTGAGTGAGGAAGAGCAATCACGCCATGTTGCGCAGTAGTCCAGCATGGCCGTCACTACACAAACAGCTGTTTGCGGTGCGTTACACAGTGAGTTTGGTGTGTCAGTGTGAAGCAGTACTCTAATTACACTCCCTGTTTGATGTATACACATGCAAGATGTTTGAAAGCACGTTAGGCCTGCAATTTAGCATTCAATGTGATTTCTGCCCTTAAAACGCTGCTTTGCGTCACATCCAGATTTTTCACCGGGACTTTTGGCATGTATCCCACTCCGCCATGCCCCCCTCCAGGTGTTAGACCCCTTGAAACATCTTTTCCATCACTTTTGTGGCCAGCATAATTTTTTCTATTTTTCAAAGTTCGCCTCCCCATTGAAGTCTATTGTGGTTCGCGAATTTTTCCGCGAACCGAACCTTCTGCGGAAGTTCGCGAACCCGGTTCGCGAACCGAAAATCGGAGGTTCGCGACATCTCTAATGACCTCTTGCTTACTTTACCAGATCAAGGTACATCAATTCTTTAAGTAACAGAAGTCTTGGGTAGTTTTAATCTATGCTGTATTCTAAGAATCAATGACAAAAAAAATAATAATTCTGGACCTGGGCTGTTCACTCCTCATCAGGAACAGTATTGAAGCCACAGTTCCTTATAAAAAAAAAAAAAATGATTTTATTGATTATTTTGGAATTAAGCTCTGTCCTACCGTAAAATCGTTATTTAGACTTAACTTTGGGCCCCTTACCGAATCTTGTAAAGATGCCCTAAAATGTGGACAAAGGCTACTTTAAAGGAACCCAATCAAAGAAAATGTTTTTGTATACCTCCAGAAAATAATTACTTAGCACTTGTAATAAATGACAGCGGCAGCTTAAGCTTATTTTTATTTTAATTGTTCTATTATATCTGAAAGCCGGCATCCCTTTAAGAGGAATTTCCCATGTTCATGGGGGAAACCGCTCTGGGAAGAACAGTGAGGAGCAATCTATTTGAATGAGAGACAACTGCTTTTACCCCTACTCTGGCAGGCAAATAATTACAGGAGTGAGAGTCTCTGCCTCCCCTCACTCCAGATCCAGATGTAAGCTACCGTGCATGTGCTCAAACAGAAAGGGGGAGGTGTTTAAAATAAATGTACATGGATTTGAATACATTTCACCTCCAGCTGTAGTTTACCAAGCTGTGCTTGCTATAACGCTGCACAGTTCAAGCAAATGCACAGAACAACAGGAGGCCTCTCCCTCTTCTGTCAAACTATTTTCATGCCAGAATAGGAGCAAGAGTAGTTGTCTCTTGCGCTTCATACTATCCTACTGCAGCAGTCACTTGCCTCAAAACTTGCTGTGGTGTGGGGAGGCTGAAAATAGATTAGTCCACACTGTTCTTCCCAGAGCGGGTTCTCCTGCCATCAAGAACTGTTCCTTAATCCATCACGGTCAGTAATTTTGTGGGACACTGACTTTCAAGTACAGTTTGAAAACCACAACACACGGATATTATTAGCAGAATACTTTATTAAAATTGTTGTGTTATTAATTCATGGCGTTTGCACATAATTGATTAGTTTGATAGTGTTCCTTTAATACCTGTTACAGGTCCTCGTGCATGTGCAGGACCTCTCATGCATGCACTTCCATGTGCATGCATGCGTATGCAGATGCTCCAGACAACTCTCAAAGCAGCAGTGATTGGTGCAAGGAAACATATTCCCGTAAGCCAATCTGTGCCTGTTTTTTTTAAATGATCACTGTTACAGCCAGTAACAATGATTATTCTCCACTTAAGCCAGTGAGTCTCATGGTTTGCCACTGCTGTGCACTATTGTGAGCATGTATGCATGAATGTGGCTATATACAGGTCATTGTACTTGTGTACACGCAATACTACATGTGCATGTGCTGCGACAGGTCCTTCTGCACTTACAGGCGTTCTAGTGCATGCACTCCAATGCGCACCTGCCACTGTTAGGTGGACACTCTGGACAACTCTCAAAGCAGCTCTGGTTGGTGCAAGGTAACAAACAATCTGAGTATCATGATTATGGTTGTAGCCAGTAACTGATCATTTTCCACTTACACTGATCAAACTCGTGTCCTCTTTTTCTACCTCTACCAGCACGCGGACTCGAGTCTCACATTTCACCATGCACAATCACAAGCATGTTTGCACGATTGCATCTGCATACGCATTACTGTGAGCATGCACATGTAGTCATGCCCATGCATGCACTGCAGCTTCTCCTTGTGCGTGGGCACGTACTCTCATGTGTGCACTCCCTTGGGCACACACGCTTACACAGACGCTCCGAACGACCCGCAAAGTAAAACTGATTGGTGTAAGAGAACATATTCCCAATCTGTGCCTTTTTTTGTGAGTGATCACTGCTAAAGCCAGAAACAGCTTTCATTCTTAGGCAGGGACCACACTTACGTTGAGGTAAATGGGCAGTTTCCCACAGGCAGTTTTGCACATGTAGTGCATGTTGTAATGCACGCTTCATCCACCGTAGACCTTAGACACTTGCCTGCAGTTTACAGTAATCACAAGCACTTTGGGATTTTGTGTGGGGAGGGGGGTGGACTCACGGGAATCACAGTAGAAATTTGTAAACTTCAGAACAAGCGTGTATGTCACCATTGAAAAGTATTATGTGTACAAATCTTTGGGGGGAAGAGAAAAACAAGTGGTATACTTACCTTAGTAGAGAGAAGTGTTAGGGGGATTCAGAGGCTGCTCTGATCCTCTTCCATCCTGCCACTGCTTGCCAGGATTCTCTTCTTTGCCGTCACGCTCCTGTCCATTTACAAGCTTGGCAGAGATAGTTAACCCTTTGTCCAGGATCCACTGCTAGCTCTACAGCTAAGTTAAAATCCAGGGTCTTGGTACAAAATAATACATTCTCATATAGTCACTGATGCCGCGCAGTGGTACCCCAGTATTCGTAGGTGTCCTAACTCTGGCCCTGTAACATGCATAGTGCAGACATACAAACATTCATTGCATCAAACCTATCAAATACTGGGGTACCTCTGCGCAGTGTAGCTGTAATGCTGGGGGGTTATACTTTCTGACCACCCAGCACAACAAGGCTAAGAGCTGGATAATGGAAGAGGCTACACAGGCTGCCCCGAGCA
This sequence comes from Hyperolius riggenbachi, assembly GCF_040937935.1. NCBI lineage: Eukaryota > Metazoa > Chordata > Amphibia > Anura > Hyperoliidae > Hyperolius > Hyperolius riggenbachi. The sequence continues at coordinate 200,090,166 of NC_090653.1, read as the reverse complement.
ACTGCAGCTCTGGGCTTCCGATATCGCTACAAATAAGACGCAATGGCAGTGCAGTGCGATGTTGCGCTGCTCTTGCGATAGCAAACATTCAGACAGATACAAGACAGGACTATAGATTGGAGCGTAACTAGTAGCAACCGCAGTTCACAGTCACGTCCACAGAAGCAGCGCAAGCAGGCTAACAAAAGTCACCAGCAAGCATCCACACAGGCAAGACTACAGGAAAGAACGTAACTAATAGCAACACAACTATGCTAGCTAAGCACGTGTAAACACGATAAGCGCAACCTACCGAAACGTGCTAAACACTAACTAGCTAAACACAGGATATCAACAGTTCGAGTACGTACATATCAGCGGCACTGATATATCACCGTAGCACGAATACAAGGAAAATAACAAATGCTGACTATAATATGTATATTGGTGAAGAACCAATATATAACATATGCAAGGGAGACTAGCTAGATCTGGAGCAATACAGCGAACTAAGCTAGGCAATACAAACAATACAAAATCTCTGCAGAAGGAGTACGTATATATGTTCCCGTGGGAAATATATGATCGTAGCTCCACAAGATAACTGAACCAGAAAGTAGCAAGACAAGGAAATATTATTCACAGTATCAAAGGGCCCAGTAACAGCTTAGACAGAGCTGAAACTATGACGGGCGAGGTCTAAAAGGGGAGGCAGACTTTTATGCTGGCATCAGCCAATGGATGCAAGCATGCAAAACAGCTGAATGGTAATCATTCAATCCTGAGCTGGCTTGATTACCATTTGCTAGCTGAAAGACTATCATAACAAATGCATGCAGTACTATGCAACAACATGCATGCAGGAAATCCAGGGCTATCTGGCTGCAGCTCAGCTGTAGTAAGCCATTGGTGGAATGATGACAGCATTCTGAACTGCCCAGAACTGCAGAGCAATTGCAAATGACAATGTGACTCATTGCGAATGCACAACCGAATGCAGACTGACAAGACAGAACTGTCCGTTTGCGGTTCCACCACAATGGACAGAACACGGCACAGGAGGAATCCTTACAGTAGCCAACTGCCTGTGGGGTGGTTTAATTCCTTTAATAACTAAAAAAAAGGATTGTGCTATCCCAAGGGATTCAACAGACTTCTTAGGGAGACAGGAAAAAGCACAGAGACAACAAGAGCCCCTTATGGTATAGTATGTCACGTGCTGATCACATATCATTAGGCGCTTCAAACTTACTGTCTACAGGATAAAGACACTGTTTTGTATTTGATCTGAGGAAGTGGACTGTGCTCCGTGAAGCGCATTATCGTTTATAGTGTCTGATGAATAATAAAACGTTGGTTTTAAATTGGCATTGGCCCCTTCTTTTAGAAGTTAGCCTTTTCTTATTATACATTTTTTATTACTTTTAGTCACATAATATAGGTATATCTTTTATCCACTACCACCTATTTTGGGTGCCTTCTCCCTCCCAGTTGTTCCTGGTTATGCTGATGCCGATTTCCCCCCCTTTGTTTTGCAAATCCCTGAACGCTTACATTTCTTATATAGAACAATATTAATCCATGTCTTACACTGATGAAGGCCACTTTAACCTGAAACAGCTGTCTGCAAGTTGGAATACTATGGCTCTGAAAGATTAATAGGTTATGTACTATGTAGACGAACTGTATGCGGGTAGCTCTGCAAGTGCATTTGAATTATGTACATAAAGGAATGCCTGACTGGGCAGAAGTGATGCATTACGTAAATTCCTTCTTGCTCTTATAAAGCTGAATAATTGCAAATACCTTTTGTTTTAAGAAACCAAATTTGGATTCAGTTTACTGTACCTTTTTTAGTGAGGGGGCTTTTGGATTCCTCTTAATCCCTCACAAAGTCCTAATGGTTCTGATAGACTATGAAGTACCAAGGTAATATTTTAGACTCTTCTTCGTAATTGGGCATATCTCTACTATATTCTCACATTTAGCAATATGAATCACATGTAACTCTCCAGTGCTGATTCAGATGATCGGATGAAAGGAGTAATTCCTGAAAGTTAATCTTACAATAACATTTGTAAGTGCAATAAACAACAACATGTTATTCAGTACTTAACATTTCTTTGCCTTTAAAAGAGCACTAAAATGGCTATAATCACCTTTTTTATGTATGTCTATGTGCATGTCACTGTACAGATAAATATTTTTTCCCATGGAGAAACAAAGTCAATACAGACAGTCAGGCCCGGATTTACATCACAGAAGCCTATAGGCACAGATGTCCTAGTACCCGACTCTTTTTCTTCCATAAACCCCACCGAGCTGCACCACAAATGTGCTGGCTGGCGCAGCTGTCACTTCTCCTTTACTTCCCATGTCGTCATAGGCAGCTACAGGTGTCCCCTAGCATTAGGTAACCAGAGGTACCCTCAGTATTAAATAGTTAGTGGTGCCCCCCACTGAAGGGAGATCCCATCAGTGGAATGCAGAAAGCTGGGTGAGTAACCTCTCATTTACACTCTGCATAGGGAAGGAGGGAGGGAGGCACTAGGGGAGGGGAGTGAGCCTCCTTACCATCATCAGGCGCCTGTAGGCACGTGCCTACAGTTCCTTATGGTAAATCCGGCCCTGCAGACAGTACACAGTTGAAAAGCTAGCACAACTTGTATTGTGGCGGTTGCGGAAAGAGAGAGTCTTGGAAAAATTATAAATGGAGTATGTATTTTCCAGATCTCTCCCCTCTGCACTGTTCTTTTAATCTGCTTCAGGATTTTATGTCCACTCTGAGACAGGTTCTCAGGCGAGGAAAGGAGTTTTGCACCAGTTTTGTGCTGTTCGATCTGAGATCAGTGATCAGATGGGAAATACAAGGCTAATCAGCCCAGCCTGCTACAACCTACTCTTAAAGAGCACACATAAAGGTACTTTGAGATTGTGCTTATAAAGACTGTTGTATTTAGGTTCTTTTGGTTCAGGACATGCATTAGGTTAGTACTCTGTACAGACAATGTCTCAATATTAAGTTATATAATAGGAGAGAGGGTCCTGCCCATTATCAGACAAATCGGGCATATACAGCTCCTTGATAAATTGGGTACCGCCTTTGACTTTCACCGAAAATATCAGCAAGCCTGCACCGATAGAAAAATATTATCATTTTTTCAGGGTTTTTTTTGGGGGGGGGGGGGGGGTGGGGTGGGGTGTGGCAGAGTACAGGCGCCTGGCACGCTTGCTTCAGTGCTCCATAATTATAATTTTTTATGTGGTTTTTTATTCTTTTTATGGCACAATTTTGGCGCCTGGGAGCACACAATTCAGCACCTGATAATTGTTGTTTGCGGGGGTTAGGCATCAGGAATGAAGTTTGTGCAGGGGGGGGGGGGGTGGCGGTTAGGGTTAGGCGTCAGGGAGGGGGTTTGTGTGTGTATGTGTGTGTGTGTGTGTGTGGGGAAGGGGGGGCGGTTAGGCATCTTGAAGGGTGTTTCTGCGGGGAGTCAGTTAGGTGTCAAGGGGGAGGCATATGTGTGAGAGTAGGGTTAGGTTTGGCTATAGTAAAATATTGATAACATTTAACATATCAAAATTAACACAGTAAATGTACCGATATTCTACTATCGGCAGTTTCCCTGCACCTGATTTCCCTTGGTGCCCCTATTTCACATACGCCTCCTGGCCATTCCAGCTGCTGCTGTGTTTCAAGGAAGAGAAGCAGAAAAGGTGAGAGCGCCTCATTTTGGGCTGGAAGGCTGATGCTTCCCAGAAATGTGTCACCATGATAATTTTATATAAAGCTATAAAGATTGTGTGCTCTATTTACAGATTACAGTCTTTGGCTTTCTAACCCTTGTTTAATAATCTTGCTTTTAGAATTTTTGATAAATATGAATTCAGCTGCAATGTTAGGTTTGTTTCAAAGGTGACAGTTGGTTGCTTTTCTTCACTAGATGGCAGCATCTACCTATTTTTTAATTCAAACTGTTCATGTGTCTTGTAACAACATGTTATTAAAGCAAGTGAAGTATATTTTAGAATCTATAGTTTTAACTCTTTGGAATACATATGCTTGCCACACATAGCATATCTAGCTTGTATTCATACATTGGCAAAGTAATTGGAATGCTACATACTGTAAATGCAATAAATACCTTTATCGTCCATGCAACCAAGTGTATTCATTATCAACTATGTTATCAACGTATACAATAGGGCTTCTTGTTTAAACTTACAGTGATTCAACATCTCTTGCTTATTGATTAGGCAGGGACCAACATGTGAACTTAAGTAATGTGCAGAAAGCCACACAATCTGTGACTAAGGGCCCTTTTCCACCAGCGCGTTTGCGCTGGCTGAATCGCAAAAACGCAAACCGCTAGCGATTTTACAATCGGTACGGTTTGCTTTTTAACATGGGAATCGCGGTAGGTCATTTCCACTACCGCGATTTATTTTTGCGGGGAACGCGAACGCGCGGCGGAGCGATAATTGCCGCGATTTTGCTATGCAGTGCATAGCATAGCAAAATCGCGGCCGCGAACGTCGGGGAATCGCCGGTAATTGCGATTCAGCAATCGCTAGCGTTCAGCGTGAACGCTAGCGATTGCTAGTGGAAAAGGGCCCTAAAGGTGGCTACACACCATACAATAAAAAGATCTAATTTGACACCAATTCTATAATTACGATCGGTTGTCCTGAAAAATCAAAAGCTTTTTTTTCATTCGTTCGAGAATTCTGATCGAGTTTCCCATTTTTATTTAATAAAAGAAAATCGGTAGTGTTGGATTTTTCTGATCAATCTTTATCTAAATTGTATGGTGTGTAGTAGATTGTCAATTCCTTGATGTAGAGATCCAAGCAATTTTTTCTGAGTTTTCCATCTTTTTTTTTCATGATTGGGGAAAAAAATATGTTTGTGGTGCATTGGTCAGTTTGCATTAGATTTGCATGCCAGATTACCCATTTCAGCCCGTGGGGATTTTTCACCTTATGCATCAGAGCAATTTTCACCTCCCATTCATTCACTAATAACTTTATCACTACTTATCACAATTTATTGATCTATATCTTGTTTTTTTTGCCACGAATTAGGCTTTCTTTGGGTGGTACATTTTGCTAAGAATTTTTTTTTTTATAAATGCATTTTAACAGGATTAATAAGAAAAAAATTGAAAACATTCATTATTTCTCAGTTTTCGGCCATTATAGCTTTAAAATAATCCACGCTACCATAATTAAAACCTGTATGTATTTTATTTGCCCATTTGTCACGGTTATTACACCATTTAAGTTTTGTCCCTATCACAATGTATGGCGCCAATATTTTATTTGTAAATAAAGGTGCATTTTTTCCATTTTGCGTCCATCACTATTTGCAAGCTTATAATTTAAAAAATGTTTGTAGTATACCCCCTTCAAATGCATCTTTAAAAAGTTCAGACCCTTAAGTAACTATTTATGTCTTTTCTTTATTTTTTTTATTGTAATTTTTTTTTCCATTAAAAATTTTATTTGGGGAATATTTTGGTGTGGGAAATAAACAGTTCATATGTAATGTTATTATATGTGTAAATTGTAATGCAAAAAATATGTAGATGTAGTTTTACTATCTGGCTACAAGATGGCCACCTTTTTTTTTTTTCCTCTTTGTGCTTCTCGCTAAGCGGAAGCACAAGGGGGATGCGGAAATTTTTACGTGCAGAAAGACTGAAGCCTCTTGTAAGACCGCTTTGGTTTTTCTGCTGGGGACACGGATCGGTGATTGGGAACCATGTTCCCGTTCACTGATCCCAGGGCTACCTGGGAACACCACGGGGGCACAGGGGCGCGCCAAAGTGCGGCACCACAGCAGAGCAGCTGCCCGGGCGGCAGAAATGGTTAAATTACAGTAGAATCTCATCATAGTAAACTCTGATATAGTAAACCTCTGGCTATACTGAACTCTTTCCCCAGGTCCCAGCAAAAGCATACAATGTATAACAAATTGTGATATAGAAAACTTCTGGTATAATAAACTACTTGGCCAGGCCCCGTGAAGTTCACTATAAAGGGATTCTACTGTATTTGCATTTTATTGACTAATTCCACTGATAGAACTGAGAATTTTACCAATAGTTCTAATGCTAAGTAGGACTTTCCTGGAATTCCATAGTTTTATTTTCATTTTAAAGGTTAAAAATCAAAGTTTAAAGTTTTGACTGTCATCAGGTGAACAACAGTTTCAGAGAGATTTTAACGTTTATGCAGCTCCCATACAGACAAATCTTGAACTTCTGAACTTTTTATCTGTTCCCTGAATACAGAAGTGTTTCTTAGCCATGAAGGAGTTTTATGATCTCTAATTTTAATTACACTACACTATGCCTGCAAAGTAACGGTAATTTAGAGCCCTGGATTCTTAAAGTGAACCTGAACTAATGTTAAAAATATATTTCTAAACTTACCTGGGGATTCCTCCAGCCACCTGTAGTCCATGAGGTCCCTCAGCATCCCCTCTGTTCTCTCGCTGGTGGCTCCGTCACCTGTGCTACCTGGCCAGGACTCATGCGCGACTGCACATGCGTGGCCCATCTGTGTCCCTGTCTTGATCACGCTCCCATAACCGGGAGTGTTCTATGCATGTGCGTCGAATGCTGCTGGCAATGGGAGCGTGATTGAAATGTAAACATGGATGGCCCACACATGCAGTCTTGCACGACTCCTGGCTGGGTCGCGCAGGTAACAGAACCACCAGCAGGAGAACAAAGGGGATACAGATACCGCATAGGGACCTCATGGTCTACGGGGGGCTGGGGCAAGGTCAGGTAAGTTCACAAATTTTTAACATTAGTTCAGGTTCACTTTAACCTGTTGGCGACCGCTCCATGCTAATTGGAGTGAACGTGGCGGCAGCACCAGGACCACTCCACACGCCGATTGGCGTGAATGGCTTTCTATGGGGCTAGCAGGAGATCACGTGCTCCGCCTTCAGTCTCCCAGCTGCGATTGCCGCTCGGAGACTGTTAGACAGCGAAACTGCCATCTAATAAGTCTGTACAGCTCTGCGATCTAAGGCAGCGCTGTATGGGGGACAGCTGAGTGACACGGCTGTCCCCCTGGGGGAGACAGGAGCGATCCGATGTCATTGGCTGAAGCCTATGACAGTCGATCGCTATGATTGGCTGGCGGAGGGAGGGAGTGACGGGAATAAACTATTTAAAAAAAATGTAAAATTTATTAATAAAAGAACAACATAAATATTAAAAAAATAACTAAACCAGGGGGGGGGGGGGCGATCAGACCACACCAACAGAAAGCTCTGTTGGTGGGGAGAAAAGGGGGGGTGGGAGAATCACTTGTGTGCTCAGTTGTACAGCCCTGCAACGAGGCCTTAAAGCTGCAGTGGCCTATTTAGTGAAAAAAGGCCTGGTCTTTGGGGGGGGGGGGGTGTTAACACCACAGTTCTCAAGTGGTTAAGCTTTAACCACTTCAGCCTTCAGTCTTGTTTCACCTTATGCATCCGAGCAACGTTTACCTCCCATTCATTCGGCAATAACTTTATCACTACTTATCACAATGAATTGATTTACTGGATATCTTGTTTTCTCCGCCACCAATTAGGCTTTCTTTGGGTGGTACATTTTTCTAAGAATTATTTTTTCTAAATGCATTTTAACGGGAATATTAAGAAAAAAATTTAAAACATTCATTATTTCTCAGTTTTCAGCCATTATAGCTTTAAAATAATACATGCTACCATAATTAAAACGCACATTTTTTATTTGCCCATTTGTCCTGGTTATTACACCATTTAAATTATGTACCTATAACTAGAGATGGCCCGAACCTCCGATTTTAGGTTTGCGTACCCAGTTCGCGAACTTCCACAAAAGGTTCGGTTTGCGCGAACTTTCGCGAACTGCAATAGACTTCAATGGGGATGCGAACTTTGAAAACTAGAAACATATGCTGACCACAAAAGTGATGGAAAAGATGTTTCAAGGGGTCTAACACCTGGGGGAGGGGAGGCATGGCGGAGTGGGATAGACGCCAAAAGTCCCGGGGGAAAAATCTGGATTGGACGCAAAGCAGCGTTTTAAGGGCAGAAATCACATTGAATGCTAAATTGCAGGACTAAAGTGCTTTAAAACATCTTGCATGTGTATACATCAATCAGGGAGAGTAATTAGAGTACTGCTTCACACTGACACACCAAACTTACTGTGTAACGCACTGCAAACAGCTGTTTGCGTAGTGACGGCTGTGCTGGACTGGTGCACACCTTGGCGATAGCGGTTTTCAAGCCCATATGGTCGCCAGGCTGTGGTAGCTCAATGATAGAACAACGGTGACTGTCCAGCTGATTAAATTTGGTCTGTCCACAATGAAGCAACGACCTTATCTTGTATGTAGGTAGGCATAGGTAGGTGCCCCAGTATAGGTAGGTAGGCATAGGTAGGTGTCCCAGTATAGGTAGATAGGCATAGGTAGGAGTCCCAGTATAGGTAGATAGGCATAGGTAGGTGCCCCAGTAGTTAGCTAGGCATAGGTAGGAGACCCAGTATAGGTAGGTAAGCATAGGTAGGTACCCTAGTATAGGTAGGTAGGTAGGCATAGGCAGGTGTCCCTGTATAGGTAAGTAGGTGCCCCAGTAGCTAGGTAGGCATAGGTAGGTGTCCCAGTATAGATATTTAGGCAGGGCCTGGCTGGCACAGTAATAACATTTACCAAGGTCTAGCTGCAACAGATAGGGCTGTATAATGTCAGTGTCAGTGGGCAACACACACAAAAAAAAACACATCAGGAGAACATTAGCTCTCAAAAGAGCTGTTGAGGGGTGCTATTTTAGCAATAACAATCAGCCAGGAGCAAGCTAACAAGCCTACAAGAGCCTAACTAATCTTTCCCTATGAGAGTCTGCCAGCAGCTGTCCCTTCACTAAGTAATGCAGGCACACGAGTGAGTGTAAAGCCCGGGGCTGCCTGCCTTTTATAAGGGGGGGGGGAGTGTAGCCTAATTGGCTACAATGTGCCTGCTGACTGTGATGCAGAGATTCAAAGTTGACCCTAATGGCGCACTATGGGGGCGAATCGAACTTCCGCAAAAGTTTGCGTTCGCTGGCAAATGCGAACCACCGAAAGTTCACCTGGAACCGTTCGCTTGCGAACTGTTTGGGCCATCTCTACCTATAACAATGTATGGCATCAATATTTTATTTGGAAATAAAGGTGCATTTTTTCAATTTGCGTCCATCACTATTTACAAGCTTATCATTTAAAAAATTATACCTGTGTTTCCTCGAAAATACGACACTGTCTTATATTAATTTTTGCTTCAAAAGATGTGCTAGAGCTTATTTTCAGAGGATGTCTTATTTTTGGGAGAAACACTGGTAGTTTTCCTGTACAAAATCTATATACTGCATGCCACGCTGAAACACAAGCAGCATGCACAGAGCTTGTGCTTTGCAGATATTGGCTCTCACTTACAAGAAATTGATTCTGGTGATCATGTGAGTAAGAGTCTATTTCTTGCAGGCAGAGAACTCTGTCAGGCTCCCCAGAGCTATGATAAGATAAGCTGTGTGTTCTAGGAAAAGGTGAAGAGGTGAAGTGCTGCTGAGGCTTATCACGCTTGATCAGGAGGGCTAGCTCCAACAAAAACACAATTTGCCTGACACATATACGGGACTGTAGAACTCCCATTATACTGCTGCTCTCCTGTATCCAGGCTATGTATTGAGCGTGACTTGCTGGTGTCATGCGGGCTGCTGCTAGGGCTTACATTCAGGGGATGTCTTATATTTCAAGCATGCTAGGAATTCCTGCTAGGCCTTATTCTCAAGGCATGTCTTACTTTAGGGGAAACACGGTAGTAATATACTCTCTTGAGTCTTGACATGCATTATGAAAAAGTTCAGACCCTTAGGTAACTATTTATGTTGTTTTTTTTAATTGGATTTTTTTCTTTTCAATTAAAAATGTTATTTGGGTTTTTTTGGAGTGGGGAAGTAAGCAGATACTTTTAAATGTATTTGATTGTGTATATTTTTAAGAAAATATATATGTAGATGTAGTTTTACTATTTGGCCACAAGATGGCTACAGTGATTTTTTGGTTATTCATCCTGTAAGCAAGAGCTCTTGCTTACAGGAACTGCAGGGATGATGTGACACATAGAAAAAGCGTGGCTTTTCAGAGAAAGCTGTTGTTTTTTCTTACGGAGACACAGATCAATGAACGGGAACTGTGTTCCCATTCATTGATCTCCTGGGCAGCGGAAGGCGGCGGGAGTGTGGCGCAGCAGCGCAGCACGGGAGCGCTCGGGGCCAGCGGCAGTCAGTGCAGCCTATCTAGACGAGTATTTCTGTCCAGATAGGCTGAAGTGGGTAAAGTGAAAAAAAAGACAGAAGGAATGCACACTAGTTTTACGTAGAGTTTGGACTGTACATACGCATGTTTATCTCATTGTGTTATATGTAACTTCAGGTACTCTTTAAGAGAAATTCCACTTTAGTTGAGAAAGATTCTGTGTTTTCAGCTTGGCTCTATATAGTTCAAGAATTAACTACAAATATTTTCCAGCGTGATTACTTTGCTTTTAGGAGTATACGAAACGTAAGTATTCCATTCTGCTTCTAGCACAATGTGGTAAATAGGATTGTCAAAGCTTGTTGTCAATGGATTAGGCCCGGTTCACATCTGCGTTTTTTTTTATACGGAACATAACCGGAACGTATACTATACAAACAGAACAGATGTGAAAGGATCCAATGTTAACCTATTGGTCCGTTCACGTGTCCGTTGGTACAGATACGTTCCGTACATTCCGTTCCCCGGACCCAAAAAATGCAGCAGGCCCTAATTTTCCGGACCTTTATGCCCAGCGGAACGGAACTGGACAAAAAATGTTGTTGCATAGGACAATGGAGAACGGAGCGTTTCTTCACACTAGTGAACAAACGGACCATTCCACGGGGGATGGAGGATGTGGGGACTAGTGATGATCGAACACCTAGATGTTCGGGTTCGGTTAGGTTCGGCTGAAGTCATCCAGCCCGCCTGCCCCCTCCCGCCACCAGGGGGCGCCGGTCCTCCCGAGAGCCTGCCTGCCCCCCCCCGCCTGCTGGGCAGCGGTAGCGCCCCCTGGTGGCGGGAGGGGGCAGGCGGGCTGATGACGTCAGCCGAACCTAACCGAACCCGAACATCTAGATACCGATCATCACTAGTGGGGACGTGAACCTGAGCGCGGGAGGGTAAGGCAGTGTGCCGCAGACTGGCGGGTGGGTGAGGGTAATCCGGTTTTAAATACATACCTAAAAGTCAACAGTAGAGGCTTCCGTATTCTTACGCATCATGTGACTACATCACGCATCATGTGACTAGTCACATGACGCGCTGTGTAATCACAGCGCAAGAAGAGGAAACCTCTGCCACTGACATTAGGTATGTATTTGCTGGCACACAGAGTGAAAACCGATCCGATCCATCTGTGATCAGATCAGTTTTCACAATCCGTACAGCAGGTGTAACCAAGTCCAAATTATACTATTTACAACCAGAGATATTATTTGGCATTCCTAAGTGTTTAACTGAGCACTGTTTTATGATTGTGAATTTATGATGTACAATATATACAATCTCTATATATAATACTTAATATCAGAACATTATTATTTGACACTGTAATCGTACCTAGCAGCAGTAATAACCAAAGGCCTTCATCCAAGATTCACAATTCATATTATAATCAAATATATTTGAGTTTATAATTAACTAATGTGCTCTGAAAAAAATGCATCAACAAAATAAAAATGAATAATCCAACTCAAACAATATGATTTCCAGCAGCACCATGCTTTTTCTTTGATGATAAAAGGATGACTGAGGCATAATGGATGTTTCCTGACCATAAAATCATTGCTGCCAATTTTTTTCATGAGAGTTCTGTTAACTGTTTTACTTACCTATGATCAGGACAAATAAAGCTTGTTTTAAAAGATGTATGAAATGAAGTTTAGAGAGCCCACTCTACAGTAGGGTGGTAGAAGCAATTGGACCTCACTCATTAACCACTTAAGGACTGCAGTCATAAAACCCCTTAAGGACCAGAGCCTTTTTTTCCATTCGGACCACTGCAGCTTTCACGGTTTATTGCTCAGTCATACAACCTACCACCTAAATGAATTTTACCTCCTTTTCTTGTCACTAATACAGCTTTCTTTCGGTGCTATTTGATTGCTGCTGCGAGTTTTACTTTTTATTATATTCATCAAAAAAGACATGAATTTTGTCAAAAAAATGACTTTTTTAACTTTGTGCTGACATTTTTCAAATAAAGTAAAATTTCCTATACATTTGAGCGCGAAAGTTATTCTGCTACATGTCTTTGATAAAAAAAAAAACCATTCAGTGTATATTTATTGGATTGGGTAAAAGTTATAGCGTTTACAAACTATGGTGCCAAAAGTGAATTTTCCCATTTTCAAGCATCTCTGTCAGGTTTCATGAGGGGCTAAAATTCCAGGATAGTACAAATCCCCCCCAAATGACCCCATTTTGGAAAGAAGACATCCCAAAGTATTCAGTGAGAGGCATGGTGAGTTCATAGAAGATTTTATTTTTTGTCACAAGTTAGCGGAAAATGACACTTTGTAACAAAAAAACAAAACAAAAAAAAGTTTCCATTTCTTCTAACTTGCGACAAAAAAAAATGAAATCTGCCACGGACTCACTATGCTCCTCTCTGAATACCTTGAAGTGTCTACTTTCCAAAAAGGGGTCATTTGTGGGGTGTGTTCACTGTCCTGGCATTTTGGGGGGTGCCTAATTGTAAGCACCCCTGTAAAGCCTAAAGATGCTCATTGGACTTTGGGCCCCTTAGCGCAGTTAGGCTGCAAAAAAGTGCCACACATGTGGTATTGCCGTACTCAGGAGAAGTAGTATAATGTGTTTTGGGGTGTATTTTTACACATACCCATGCTGGGTGGGAGAAATATCTCCGTAAATGACAATTGTTTTATTTTTTTTACACACAATTGTCAATTTATAGAGATATTTCTCCCACTCAGCATGGGTATGTGGAAAAATACACCCCAAAACACATTATACTACTTCTCCTGAGTACGGCGATACCACATGTGTGGCACTTTTTTGCACCCTAACTGCGCTAAGGGGCCCAAAGTCCAATGAGTACCTTTAGGATTTCACAGGTCATTTTGAGAAATTTCGTTTCAAGACTGCTCCTCACGGTTTAGGGCCCCTAAAATGCCAGGACAGTATAGGAATCCCACAAATTACCCCATTTTAGAAAGAAGGCACCTCAAGGTATTCCATTAGGAGTATGGTGAGTTCATAGAAGATTTTTTTTTTTGTCACAAGTTAGCGGAAATTGATTTTAATTGTTTTTTTTCACAAAGTGTCATTTTCCGCTAACTTGTGACAAAAATAAAATCTTCTATGAACTCACCATACTCCTAACGGAATACCTTGGATGTCTTCTTTCTAGAATGGGGTCATTTGTGGGGTTCCAATACTGCCCTGGCATTTTAGGGGCCCTAAACTGTGAGGAGTAGTCTTGAACCCAAATGTCTCAAAATGACCTGTGAAATCCTAAAGGTACTCATTGGACTTTGGACCCCTTAGCACAGTTAGGCTGCAAAAAAGTGTCACACATGTGGTATCGCCGTACTCAGCAGAAGTAGTATAATGTGTTTTGTGGTGTATTTTTACATATAACCATGCTGGGTGGGAGAAATATCTCTGTAAATGACACATTTTTGATTTTTTTTACACACAATTGTCCATTTACAGAGAGATTTCTCCCACCCACCATGGGTATGTGTAAAAATACACCACAAAACACATTATACTACTTCTCCTGAGTATGGCGATACTACATGTGTGACACTTTTTTGCAGCCTAGGTGCGCTAAGGGGCCCAACGTCCTATTCACAGGTCATTTTGAGGCATTTGTTTTCTAGACTACTCCCCACGGTTTAGGGCCCCTAAAATGCCAGGGCAGTATAGGAACCCCACAAGTGACCCCATTTTAGAAAGACGACACCCCAAGGTATTCCGTTAGGGGTATGGTGAGTTCATAGAAGATTTTATTTTTTGTCACAAGTTAGTGAAAAATGACACTTTGTGAAAAAAATCCAATTTCCGCTAACTTTTGACAAAAAATAAAATCTTCTATGAACTCATCATACACCTAACAGAATACCTTGGGGTGTCTTCTTTCTAAAATGGGGTCACTTGTGGGGTTCCTATACTGCCCTGGCATTTTACGGGCCCAAAACTGTGAGTAGTCTGGAAACCAAATTTCTCAAAATGACTGTTCAGGGGTATAAGCATCTGCAAATTTTGATGACAGGTGGTCTATGAGGGGGCAAATTTTGTGGAAACGGTCATAAGCAGGGTGGCCTCTTAGATGACAGGATGTATTGGGCCTGATCTGATGGATAGGAGTGCTAGGGGGGTGACAGGAGGTGATTGATGGGTGTCTCAGGGGGCGGTTAGAGGGGAAAATAGATGCAATCAATGCACTGGGGAGGTGATCGGAAGGGGGTCTGAGGGGGATCTGAGGGTTTGGCCGAGTGATCAGGAGCCCACACGGGGCAAATTAGGGCCTGATCTGATGGGTAGGTGTGCTAGGGGGTGACAGGAGGTGATTGATGGGTGTCTCAAGGTGTGATTAGAGGGGGGAAATAGATGCAAGCAATGCACTAGCGAGGTGATCAGGGCTGGGGTCTGAGGGCGTTCTGAGGTGTGGGCGGGTGATTGGGTGCCCGCAAGGGGCAGATTAGGGTCTAATCTGATGGGTAACAGTGACAGGTGGTGATAGGGGGTGATTGATGGGTAATTAGTGGGTGTTTAGAGGAGAGAATAGATGTAAACGATGGATTTGGGAGGTGATCTGATGTCGGATCTGCGGGCGATCTATTGGTGTGGGTGGGTGATCAGATTGCCCGCAAGGGGCAGGTTAGGGGCTAATTGATGGGTGGCAGTGACAGGGGGTGATTGATGGGTGGCAGTGACAGGGGGTGATTGACAGGTGATCAGTGGGTTATTACAGGGAAGAACGGATGTAAATAATGCACTGGCGAATCGATAAGGGGGGGTTTGAGGGCAATCTGAGCGTGTGGGCGGGCGATTGGGTGCCCGCAAGGGTCTAATCTGATGGGTAACAGTGACAGGTGGTGATAGGGGGTGATTGATGGGTGATTGATGGGTAATTAGTGGGTGTTTAGAGGAGAGAATAGATGTAAACGATGGATTTGGGAGGTGATCTGATGTCGGATCTGCGGGCGATCTATTGGTGTGGGTGGGTGATCAGATTGCCCGCAAGGGGCAGGTTAGGGGTTGATTGATGGGTGGCAGTGACAGGGGGTGATTGACGGGTGATTGACGGGTGATTGACGGGTGATTGACAGGTGATTGACAGGTGATCAGGGGGGATAGATGCATACAGTACACAGGGGGGGGAGGGTCTGGGGGGGTCTGGGGAGAATCTGAGGGGTGGGGGGGTGATCAGGAGGGAGCAGGGGGCAGTTTAGGGACTAAAAAAAAAATAGCGTTGACAGATAGTGACAGGGAGTGATTGATGGGTGATTAGGGGGGTTATTGTGTGCAAATGGTGGTCTGGGGGGTGGGCAGGGGGGGGAGTCTGAGGGGTACTGTGGGCGATCAGGGGGCAGGGGGGGGCAGATCAGTGTGTTTGGGTGCAGACTAGGGTGGCTGCAGCCTGCCCTGGTGGTCCCTCGGACACTGGGACCACCAGAGCAGGAGGCAGCCTGTATAATACACTTTGTAAACATTACAAAGCGTATTATACGCTTCCTATCCGGGGATCGTCGGGTTAACAACCCGCTGGCGCTTCCGATTGGCCGGCGGGTTGACGTCGCGGGTGGGCGGAGCCTATTGCTGGTGGATGCGCGCGCATCCCAGCGCGCGATCCCCGGCCAAAGAGTGCCCCAGGACCTGACGCCATTCTGCGTTACGTGGTCCTGGGGCTGCCACTTTGCCGCCGCCAATATGAAGTAGGCGGTCGGCAAGTGGTTAAGGGCAAATAAAACTCAAAATGTAAACTTTGCTCTAGATGATTAAACACAGCATAAGAACTTACAGGAAAAAAATATTACTGGTATAAAGTGACTGGAATAACTAAAACGTCCACTTAATTTAAGCTTCGTACATGTGTTTAATTAAAGTCTGAGGCAGGTAATAACATCCACCTCGAAAATCAGTTGTGTGTACAGAGGCGCCCAATCCCCAACTTGACTCACAAGCGATCGGCTCGGCAGATCAACTTACCTCCAGCGACAGCTAATTTCACTATTCACATGCTCCCCCCCATGTGACATCATAGATGTGGCACTTCGTCATCCCCCCCCGTGTAGCAGCACATGTTGTCAGCTATGGTGGAGCTATGGTGGGGGTGTGGGCATTCTCCTCTCTGATAAATGCTTCAAGGCACTCACTCATATTCCTTCTCTCTCCCTACCATCCTCTGAAGTCCATGCAATCCGAAAATACTCTCCCTCTAAATTCTAGTTATCTACTGTCCTCTGAGCCCTGCTTCTGTTTTCTTGGATCATTTCTCTGCATGGCTCATCCAAGCTCCTGTCCTCTGAAATCCCCTCTATTATCATAGGTGATTTTAACATTCCTGCTGATTCGTTTGCCATCAAACTTCTGTCACTCACCTCCTCCTGTGGCCAGTCCCAGTGGTCCACTTTTCCAACTCACACTGATGGCCACACGCTTGACCTCATATTTACTCATCTCTGTTCAATTACTGATTTTACTAATGCTCCTCTCTCTCTCTCTCTCTCTCTCTCTCTCTCTCTCTCTCTCTCTGACCATAACTTACTCAATGTCTCAAGTCCTCTTTTCCTACTACGCTGGCACACATACCTCACCTGTTTGCAGAAACTACTGCAACCAAGACATGCAATCTGTCTCTGATGCCCTGGCACCTCTCCTCACACATTCCTTCACTGACCCAGACTTGCCAGCTATGCACTACCACAGCTCCATCGCAAAAGTTATGGATGTCTTTGCCCCTTTTACCAATGTCTGCCCACATTGTGTCTGTTGCCTACCCTGGCTGACCAAAGCTACTAAACAGTTGAAAAGGTGCTCTAGTGTAGCTGAATGGTGTTGGAGAAAAAAACACACAAGCCAGGACTTCATTTCATACAAAAAAAGCCTTCAACGACTTCAGAAATGCACTCTCTGTGGCAGACCAGTCCTATTTTACTTTCCTTATATCCTCTCCCTTCCACAATCCAAAGCACTTCTTCAGCACTTTTAACTAACTTCCCCTCCTTCTTTATGCTTATCAGCTGAAGAATTTGCAACATATTCCACTGATAAAAGTGACAAAATCCAAAGTGGATTTTCCAAATCCCATCTCTTCACCTCTCATCGACTGCTCTCTGTCTGCCTCCTCTCCACTCTCTGAACATTCTCTCTCCTTTATAATCTCCAAATCCCATTTAACCACCTGTTCTTTGGATTTTATTTCCTGCCATCTCATTCCACAGCTATCCTCCTTCACACCAGTTTCAGTCTGGCTTTTTCTCTAAACCCTCCACAGAAACAGCTCTTACTAAAGTGGCCAATGATCTTCTTACAGCTAAATCCAAAGGTCATTATTCTATACTCATCCTTCTTGATCTGTCATAAGCATTTTATACTGTAGACTACACCTTTCTCCTACAGATACTTTCATCTGTAGTCAAGAAGGGCCCTGTTCTCTCCTGGATATCTTCCTATCTCTCTTGAAGGTCGTTTACAGTCTCTTACTCCGATCAGATCTCTTCTCCACATCCTTTGTCTGTGGAGGTACCTCAAGGCTCTGTCCTTGGCCCCCTCCTCTTTTCTATCTACATGCATGGTCTTGGTAACTTAATCAGCGCATTTGGTTCTCAATACCATTTATATGCAGATGATACACAACTGTACCTCACAGCCCCAGACCTAGAACTCCCTCCTCACAAGTTTTCCATCCTGACTGCTTGTCTGCTATATGCTCCTGCATACACCTCTCATTTCTTAAAACTTAATGGCCCATATGCAATTTGCTTTTTCTTCTGAATTTTCTCCCAGGTTATATTTTCAAGGTTGTCAACAGAATGCTTTTTAAATCACCAGTAAGCAAGGAAATAGTGAAAATAATTTTGATAGTACTTTTTCACCTATTTTTTTATACGTTTTCAATTGCAAAGTGCTAAAAAGTTATTTTAAGCAGAATGTGAAAAACTATCTACTTGGAGAAAACTGAAGAGAAAAATTAATTACATATGGGCCACTATAAGTAAAACAGAACTAATCATTTTTCCACGTCTCTGTCCACCTCTCTGATATAACAATACTTGTTAATAATACCCCCATAACTTCAGTTCCCATTCACTCCCTAACCAGCTCCTCTCATCTCCAAATCATAAACATATCATGCATCTGACTTTTTCTCACTCAGGACACAACTAAAATTTTAATGCATGCTCTTATAATGTCTCATCTGGACTATTGTAACATACGATGCTACTTTGTGGACAACCAACTAACAGACTGGCACCGATCTAATCTTTACTGAACTAGGCTCCTCGTCTCATTCATCTTTCTTCTCCTTCTTCCTCTGCTGCTCCTTTCCAGTTCAAACTCTTAACTCTAACCATGGTATCCTTGGATAGAATATCAGTACTCAGGCAAATATAAAGAAATAATGAATAGTGAGTCCCCCAATGGAACTGTGTCCACTTGAGAGCCGACGAAGACTAAGTCAGAGATGGGGAGGAGTAATCTTTAAAGAGACAGGCTTATAGAGACCATTGAATGGACACAAGACAGTAACACCTTATAGTGAGCAGGTCTTTGTCAGTTTCAATTTTATTGACATATACTTGTTCAGTTTGATATGTTGTTTTAAAGAAAAATTATAAAAAAGGAAAGAAAGAGGAAAAAGGGTATACTATAATAGCCACAGCATTGAATGATTATAGATGTTTCTGATGGATGTATTTGTTCTAAGTTGCTGTTTATGTCGAGTGAAATTGTTTTTGCCGTACCCATAACAGTTTGAGAAATGTTTGCATTATGACTTTTTTGCTAAAGAAAAATTATATAAAAAGAAAAAAAATGTAACCCTAACCTGCAAAGTTCTCCACAATCTCTCTCCCCTGTACATCTCCTCACTAGTTTTGTGATATCAACCTGTAACCTATCGGTGTCAACACGCAGAGAGAATCTGATTATTGGTGATCTGCAGATTCACCAGTAATGCAGATATACACCAGATTATGAATGATCTGCAGAATCACTAATAATCCAGGTATGTCTAACCTCTGGACACCTGAGATGTGAGTGTACAGTGTAACAGTAGCACTTTGAGAGAGAACCACCAGAGGAACTGGAGGTAAGAAGAAGAAGCGATTTCATCTCAGACTGTGGGTGAATCCCTAGGCCAGAGGCTCCCTAGGAGAGGGGCCTAGGCTAGGTTGCAGGAAGCTCTGCTGCTAATATTAACAGGCTTGACCTAACTAGGTGTGAGGGCCTATTCTCTATGCCCTGGAACCGGGCTAAGATATTACACAGAAATGACACAGTATCCTAGTCTTGGGTGTGAGGTCCGTAGTCACAACACCCTGGAACTTATCTAAAACAGAACATAAAAGTGACACAGTATCCTAGTCTTGGGTGTGAGGTCCGTAGTCACAACACCCTGGAACTGGTCTAAAGCATAACATAGCATAGCATGAGAAAGTATTCTAGCTCAGTGTGGATTCCCAGGTCCTTCCTGGTTCAACCACACTGTTGAATCTGACTGAGGTCTGTGTGCTAACACGTAAGCATTTGCAACGGCAGATGATGCGAGACTGAGGGACGAGTGGTTATATAGTGCAGCGCTGCCCAGTCCCTTCCAGCCAATCCGCATACAAACTTGAATCAGCTGACCAAGGGAGTCAGCTGATCCCTCTCTGCTTCCCATAAAGCTTCTGTCTCGCCGCGCGCGCGTTTATTCCTCAGCCTATGAGCACAGGAAGGCTGCACCAGATCAGACACATGTCGCCGCGCGTAAACCGCCGGACTGGACGTGAAAACGGCCGCCACGCCGTCAGAGCATGCGGCGGCCATTCCGCAATCCTTTACACAACCCAATCGCAATTTAAGATCTGCACATGACCTTCTTTTGTCATCCTCTAGAATTACCTCATCGCATTCACGTATACAAGATTTTGTAGGTGCTTCATCCCTCCTCTGGAATGCTCTTCCATAACACATCCATCACTCTCCAACCTTTGATATCTTTAAACGCTCCCTAAAACTCACTTTTTCTGACAAGCATACGCTCTACCTTAGGCCATTCTCCCTTTGCCCTAAGGCCAAGTTGCACCCCTTACTAGATAACCTAAAAGCACACTGCCTCTAGGTATGATTATTATTTACTACCCCTGCTCTTGTTCCCCCCCTATTCCTTTAGATTGTAAGCTCGCGTGGGCAGGGCTCTTTCACCCTTTTGTGATTTGAAATTTGTTATAATATATAAATGTGTTAAGTTGGTCACTGTAATTACCTATGCTGTATTTTGTACTAATTCTGTATTTTGTATATTGGTGTATACCTGTAATGATCCGTTCAGCTGGCTGCACAGGCACGACCATTCCTTAAGTCTGTGGGCTGCAGGTCTCTGGAAGAGAGACCTGTCTTCACTTTGCAAGTTCCAGACCTGCTCTGCTGCTGAGGAATTTGTCATGCAAATTGCCTAGTCACCTCCCTTGAAGGCTTGCAGCATAAATACCATGTGATCCCACAATACTTTGCTAGTCATCATGGTTTGTTACTGCTAAAACACTCCTGGAGTGTCAGCCTTGCTATTGTTTGCTAAAGATTATCTTAGAGTATTCCTGGGGACTGCATTAGGCATCCCTCTAGTACAGTCAGGTTGTATTATTTGTACTGCCTGTTCTGTCTTCTGTTTGTCCTTGCGATTGCACTGTCGTCAGCGGTTGGCAATGGTGAATCGTTTGGTCCAGAACTTGGATCACACTTGCTCTGGCGGAAAGAGCAGTGGATCCTGCTAGCCTGTTTCTGTACTTGGATCACACTTGCTCTGGTGGAAAAGAGCAGTGAATCCTGCTAACTCTGTTTCCCTACTTGGTTCACACTCGCTCTGGCGGAAAGAGCAGTGAATCTTTCCTGTCCTGTCCCTGAATCCGGATCGCACTCGCTCTGGCGGAAGAGCGGTGGATCTTATCTGACCTATTCCTGTTTCTGGTCGTTTGTCTGTCCGGATCGCACTCGCTCTAGTGGTAGCAGCGGTGGTTCCTTTTGAACTGTGTCTGGGAGTGTAGGCCAGAGCTGCGGTTGCTGCTGGCTGCTCCTTCTCTCTGTCTTGTCTGATACGAACGCCTGCTGTAGGCTCGGTGAGGTAACCATTAAGCGAGCGTTCGCGTTCTCTATTTCGTGTTTGTGTTCGTTGGTTAGTGAGGGTGGCGTGCTTGTCTCTGTTGCGCTTATCGTGCGGAGACCGTGCCGTAAACGCGTTTGCTGTTGCGAATGAGTGCGGTATTTGCGTTTAGCTAGCGTTTGTTATTTTCTTTATCTTCTCATTGTTGTTTGCTGTGCCTTGGCTACTCTCGTGCTCTGTGTCACTTCTGGCAATTGCCTCTCTCGCGATTGCGTTCCTACTTTGTTTCTGCTGTTGTGTGTTCACTGTCGCTGGTTGGCGACGAGATTGGTGGACATACATACATTCCTTCTCTGTTCTTATTCAGTCTTGTGTTTGCTGTTAGCAATCGCCATCTCTTGCGATTGCTTTCCCACCTGATCTTCATGGTTGTGTGTTCATCGCTGGATGGCGACTAGATTGGTGGACACACATACACCCTGTCGCTGTGCTCTCTCTCTTTAAGGGCTATCTTGCCCTGCATTGCTTCCCCTCGTGCAATTCCTATCTGGCATCTGTGACTGTGCAGAGGATCTAATCCTCTGTACTCCACGGCTCCATCTGCCGGCAGGAATTCCCCTCTACAGGTGCATTGCACCTTTGCTGGGTTCTCTCAGATTATACGCTTGTGGAGGATTTCCGCAGTGTCAGCGCGCATCCTGTGCGCTGACCACGGAAAGAATTCCACAATCGTTACAATACCATTGTATTATGCACTCCATTTTTGTTTCTTACTCTGTACAGTACCGTGGAATATGTTGGCTTTTTATAAATCAATAATAATAATAATAATACAGCTGACTCACGTCTGTGTCGCCTGACCCAGCGATGTCGCCCAAGGGGATTGGCTCCCAATCACTGACAGACGACATTCATCAAAGGTGTGTACACACCTTTAAAAGTTATATGAAAAGAGTGCCCGGTACCATTCAGAAATATAACATTGTCTTGTGTTTGAGGTTTAAACAAAGCAGAAAAGCTCCCTCTGGATAATAGGGTTGGAAATTGTATTTATTTAGGGTCCATTTGAGGTGTCCATACACATCGATTTTGCCATTTGGTTCCCTGCTGATTTGATTCATCTGCATGGAATCAATTTCCCCAAATGTCAGACTGATTGAATTTTGATTGATTTCGACCAAAAATTTATTGAGTATTGAGTAAAGTATTGATCAGACAGGACGGAAAATTTAGGGTATTGGGGATCGGGGCATACATTTAAAAATTATACATTTAAAACGACAGCACATGCAGGGACCTTTGCATTATCAGATATTGCAAGGCACAAAACCAAGGTAGTTTGATGGCCCATAGCGTCGCACTGCATCAAACAGTGCAATGCTGCAGTTTGATCAGTTTTCTATAGATTATCTGCTGGAACCTCCTGGAAATTGATGTGCAGTGTGTGTTGGGAATCAGTTCCCTTTGAATCGATTATTTTCTGCAAGGAACCGGCCATTTTGGAACATTTCATGGAAATCTATGAGTGTATACCCAGCTTTAGACTGAACTGGTGATTGCTATTCAGCAGAAAACAAAAGTGTATAATAGATTGTATATTTAAAATCTCTGAGAACTTGAGGTGTCACTATAATTAGCAAGATCCTTGAAAAAAAATGGATATTAGTAAATCAGAGGGTTCAGTGGAAATCCAAATGAACACAAAAAGAACATACAAACTCCCTGCAATAATTGTCTGGACTAAAATTTCAAACTGAGACTAACCATTTAGTCACCCTGCTAAAGCATAATACAATATAAAGAAAACAATTTGAGAAAATAATATTGGCACACAATATTCATATTATATTATTATTATTATTATTATTATTATTATTATTATTATTTTACTAAAACATCAGTGCAGTGTTCCTTTGTATGATGTGACCCAAAGTAATTAATATTCATTTTCATGTTCCTCCTCTGCAATGTGGCCATCATGCAAACTCAGTAATTAATGTATGGCTTTGTTTATATATTTTACCCGATCTGTTGCCCAACCGTTGCTATTGGGGAGACACCATAAAATGTTATATTTACAAGGATACTTAAAGGAGAACATCAAGGCCTTATACTTGAAGTCATGTTATTTTTACTGATGAGCGTAATGACCTAAACACGATTATGCAAAATTTCATAATTCGAGAAATTACGATTATAGCCGTAACCAAAAATCCGTAATTTCATAAAATTACACAAAATTTAGCGTTTATGCGGAATTTCGTAATTACGATCATTTATTCGTAATTATGATAGTTTTCGTAACAGAAATTATTCAGAATTTTGTGTTTAACGTGGAAATTCAGTCATTCTTGAAACTGTTTTCCAGTCCAGAGCCTCCTGATACATTTAAAGCGGCAACGCATGCAGGGACCTTTGCATTATCAGATATTGCATGGCCCAAAATTAAGTGTCTGAGCATGCATGACCGCTAAGTGCACCTTGACAAAGAGCTGCAAAGCTCACAAACTAGGTCATTGAGTAATTGTATTAGGGTTAGAAAAGGTGGGTGCAGCCAACACCAGCCAAATACATACCCGGGCAACGCCGAATCATCAGTGGGCGGAGACAAATACAAATTTCACTGGGAAAATGTAAACTGCAGACATTCTTACACTGTTAATGGTAGGGTTCTCAAACTTTGCACAGTTGGTCACTGGGTGACTGGGATTAGTATTCAGAAAAGTGGGTGGAGCCTACAAAAACCAATCAAAATTCACCTATTGGTTTTCAGGGGAATATTTCATTGCTGCCATTCTTGCACTGTTAATGGCACAAGCCTCAAACCTGGTACAGTTGGTCATTGGGTGACTGGGGTTCAAATTCAGAAAAGGATGTGGAGCCACAGCCAATCAGATTTGTGTCATTTCAATGCAAATTATTGATTATTTCCCACACCACACCATTTTCCATGTTCATAGAATTTGCTGTTTTTTTTTTTTTCTTTTTGTTAAACAATGTTTTATTGAAAATATAGGAAATTTGTAAAACAGTACATGTAAATTGTTTTCGTAGACTGAGCATGCAGTAAATAATTTAGTAACGCATTTGAGGAATTGGTAATAGACATCTGTCAAATTTACATACTGTGCGCTCAGGAGGCGGCTCTTAGAGCTCACCTACTTGAGTAATACAAGGTTAATTACAACTTATAAAAAAACAGAACCAGAATAACCAAACCCCCCTAACCCTCCCCCCACCCTCTTCCCATGCTCTTCACCTGGGCTTCTGTCCCTCAGGACAGTTCAAAAATAGCACGGTGGCTAAAAACACGGAAAAGAAAGGTAAACCTGAGTCCGCAGTAGATAGGATAATTAACTGAAGAGGGAAAGCATGAAGGCCGTTTAACCACTTAAGGACTGCAGTCATAAAACCCCTTAAGGACCAGAGCCTTTTTTCCATTCAGACCACTGCAGCTTTAATGGTTTATTGCTCGGTCATACAACCTTCTACCTAAATGAATTTTACCTCTTTTTATTGTCACTAATACAGCTTCCTTTTGGTGCTATTTGATTGCTGCTGCGATTTTTAGTTTCTATTATATTCATCAAAAAAGACATGAATTTTGTCAAAAAAAATGATTTTTTTTAATTTTCTGTGATAAAATTTGTCAAATAAAGTAAAATTTCTGTATACATTTTTGTCCAAATTTATTGTGCTACATGTCTTTAAAAAAAACAAAACATTCAGTGTATATTTATTGGTTTGGGTAAAAGTTATAGCGTTTACAAACTATGGTGCAAAAAGTGAATTTTTCCATTTTGAAGCATCTCCGACTTTTCTGACCACCTGTCATGTTTCATGAGGTGCTAAAATTCCAGGATAGTATAAATACCCCATTTTGGAAAGAAGACATCCCAAAGTATTCACTGAGAGGCATGGTGAGTTCATAGAAGATTTTATTTTTTGTCACAAGTTAGCGGAAAATGACACTGTGAGACAAAAAAAAAAAAAAAAAGTTTCCATTTCTGCTAACTTGTGACAAAAAAAAAAATGAAATCTGCCACAGACTCACCATGCCCTTCTCTGAATACCTTGAAGTGTCTACTTTCAAAAATGGGGTCATTTGTGGGGTGTTTACTGTCCTGGCATTTTGGGGGTGCTAAATTATAAGCACCCCTGTAATGCCTAAAGTTGCTCATTGGACTTTTGGCCCCTTAGCGCAGTTAGGCTGCAAAATAGTGCCACACATGTGGTATTGCCGTACTCAGGAGAAGTAGTATAATGTGTTTTGGGGTGTATTTTTACATATACCCATGCTGGGTGGGAGAAATATCTCTGTAAATGACAATTTTTTGATTTTTTTACACACAATTGTCTATTTACAGAGATATTTCTCCCACCCAGCATGGGTATGTGTAAAAATACACCACAAAACACATTATACTACTTCTCCTGAGTATGGCGATACCACATGTGTGGCACTTTTTTGCACCCCAACTGCGCTAAGGGGCCCAAGATCCTATGAGTACCTTTAGGATTTCACAGGTCATTTTGAGGCATTTGGTTTCTAGACTACTCCTCACGGTTTAGGGCCCCTAAAATGCCAGGGCAGTATAGGAACCCCACAAGTGACCCCATTTTAGAAAGAAGATACCCCAAGGTATTCCATTAGTAGTATGGTGAGTTTATAGAAGATTTTATTTTTTGTCACAAGTTAGCAGAAATTGATTTTTTTTTTCACAAAGTGTCATTTTCCACTAACTTGTGACAAAAAAATAAAAACATCTATGAACTCACCATACTACTAACGGAACACCTTGAGGTGTCTTCTTTCTAAAATGGGGTCACTTGTGGGGTTCCTACACTGCCCTGGCATTTTAAGGGCCCTAAATATGAGGAGTAGTCTGGAAAGCAAATTCCTCAAAAAGGACGTTGGGCCCCTTAGCGCACCTAGACTGCAAAAAAGTGTCACACATGTGGTATCGCCGTACTCAGAAGAAGTAGTATAATGTGTTTTGGGGTGTATTTTTACACATATCCATGCTAGGTGGGAGAAATATCTCTGTAAATGGACAATTGTGTGTAAAAAAAAATCAAAACATTGTCATTTACAGAGATATTTCTCCCACCCAGCATGGGTATGTGTAAAAATACACCCCAAAACACATACTACTTCTCCTGAGTACGGCGATACCACATGTGTGACACTTTTTTGCAGCCTAGGTGCGCTAAGGGACCCAACGTCCTATTCACAGGTCATTTTGAGGCATTTGGTTTCTAGACTACTCACGGTTTAGGGCCCCTAAAATGCCAGGGCAGTATAGGAACCCCACAAGTGACCCCATTTTAGAAAGAAGACACCCCACGGTATTCCATTAGGTGTATAGTGAGTTCATAGAAGATTTTATTTTTTGTCACAAGTTAGTGGAAAATGACACTTTGTGAAAAAAACAATAAAAATCAATTTCCGCGAACTTTTGACAAAACATAATATCTTCTATGAACTAGTCATACACCTAACGGAATACCTTGGGGTGTCTTTTTTTTCTAAAATGGGGTCACTTGTGGGGTTCCTATACTGCCCTGGCATTTCAGGGGCCCAAAACCGTGAGGAGTAGTCTGGAAACCAAATGCCTCAAAATGACTGTTCAGGGGTATAAGCATCTGCAAATTTTGATGACGTGGTCTATGAGGGGGCAAATTTTGTGGAACCGGTCATAAGCAGGGTGGCCTCTTAGATGACAGGTTGTATTGGGCCTGATCTGATGGATAGGAGTGCTAGGGGGGTGACAGGAGGTGATTGATGGGTGTCTCAGGGGGCGATTAGAGGGGAAAATAGATGCAATCAATGCACTGGGGAGGTGATCGGAAGGGGGTCTGAGGGGGATCTGAGGGTTTGGCCGAGTGATCATGAGCCCACACGGGGCAAATTAGGGCCTGATCTGATGAGTAGGTGTGCTAGGGGGTGACAGGTGGTGACAGGAGGTGATTGATGGGTGTCTCAAGGTGTGATTAGAGGGGGGAATAGATGCAAGCAATGCACTGGCAAGGTGATCAGGGCTGGGATCTGAGGGCGTTCTGAGGGTGTGGGCGGGTGATTGGGTGCCCTAGGGGCAGATAGGGGTCTGAGCTGATGGGTAGCAGTGACAGGTGGTGATAGGGGGTGATTGATGGGTAATTAGTGGGTGTTTAGAGGAGAGAACAGATGTAAACAATGCACTTGGGAGGTGATCTGACGGCGGGTTTCCGGGCGATCTGATGGTGTGGGTGGGTGATCATATTGCCCGCAAGGGGCAGGTTAGGGGCTGATTGATGGGTGGTAGTGACAGGGGGTGATTGATGGGTGATTGACAGGTGATCAGTGGGTTATTACAGGGGGGATAGATGCATACATTACACAGGGGGGGGGGGGGTCTGGGGAGAATCTGAGGGGTGGGGGGTGATCAGGAGTCCCCAGTGGGCAGTTTAGGGAATAAATAAAAAAATAGCATTGACAGATAGTGACAGGGAGTGATTGATGGGTGATTAGGGGGGGTGATTGGGTGCAAACAGTGGTCTGGGGGCTGGGCAGGGGGGGTCTTAGGGGTGCTTTGGGCGATTAGAGGGAAGGGGGGGCAGGATCAGTGTGTTTGGTGCAGACTAGGGTGGCTGCAGCCTGCCCTGGTGGTCCCTCGGGTATACATTACAAAGTGTATTATACACTTTGTATGCGGCGCTCATGGGGTTAACAACCCGCCGGCGCTTCTGATCGGCCGGCGGGTGGTCGTTGCGGGTGGGCGGAGCCTATTGCCGACGGATGCGCGTGCATCCCAGCGTGCGATCCCCGGCAACACAGTGTCCCATGACCCGACGCCAATCTGCGTTACGTGGTCCTGGGGCTGCCACTTTGCCGCCGCCAATCTACAGTGGGCGGTCGCAAGTGGTTAAGTAGGTAGTTCCAAAAAGCCCAAGGTGCCAGACAACTGCTCTATGCAGTACCAAGAGGAGTATTTAAATGGTTCCACTAAGTGACGTATTTCCTCTTGAGTGAAGTTAATTTTAATAAAGGTTTTCCACTTTTTGAAGAATTTCTTTGTGTTTTTCTCTTTATGTAGCATCGTGTCCGTTTTGTCCATCACAAAGAGTTCTGTCATTTCATCCTTAGACAAGCCAAATTGCGGAGAAGCACCAACAGTCGTAGAAGTATGAGTGTGCCCAGGTCAAGGTCTCAGTGCCCATAGAGACCTGCAGTCATCCAACATCAGATAGGATCGGTACCACTCCAAAGTAGTATTCAAAGCTCTTTTATTAGATCAAAGAATGGCTTCAGCAATGACAGACGCTGTTTCGGGCCATGCCCTTTATCAAATTGCAACAGCCTTCGGATTGTGGGGGGTGTAGGATAGATCCATTTGTTTAGTATAGCTTTTTTTGCAGCAGCTAGGGTTACATAGAGGATGTCTGGGGTTCTGGGAGGAAGGGTAGGAGGTGATGACGGTTTTTCATATGAGTGAAATAAAAACAATAGGGGATCACAAGTATGGGAGCCGCAGCCCAACCTGCGCAGGAAACAAGAGACTTGAGACCAAAAGTATGCTATTTTTGGGCAGAACCACATGCAGTGTATCATATTTGCATTGGGCAATTTGCATTTGGGACATTCTGGTATGTAATTAGCTGGGGTTGTTTATAATGGATATTGAAGGCATATTTTGCATTGTGAAGGAAGAGAAGATGAGATTCTCTTCATGTCTCGTTAATAATAATACGTCTGAATGTGGTTAGGCCTTCCAGGATTTTGGTGGATAGTTGGGGATGGGTGAAAAATTTTGTCCATTTCTGCTTTTTTGCCTGACCTAGTTTTTTTGCTTTAAGATTTTGGAGGTCTCTATGGAGATCTGATAGTGACAGTCTCTCGGTTCCTGGGCGGAGGAAACGATCAAAGGATGTGAGACATATAATAGGTGTAACATCTGTTAAACATTTATGCGTATAGGATGTAATTTGGCCATACATTAGAAAATCAGATTTTGGTATATTCCAAAATCTAGTTATGAAAATTTCCACCATCTATGCTCTTTCATATTGAATAAGTCACTGAGTTTAGTGATTCCCCTGGTTTTCCAACAGAGGAATACATTGTGTTGCATGCCTGGAGAGAAGTCCGGCGTGCCCCACTCTGACGTGGTCACAAGAAGCAGTGGCGTAGCTAAGGAGCTTTGGGCCCCGATGCAAGTTTTACAATGAGGCCCCCCCAAGCACTTTATACATAACAATTAATACGGCGCACCAAAACCTGCCAATGGCAACTACAGTGTCAGAGGTGCAAGAAGGAGATGGGGAACAGTTTGTTAATGATTACCACTATTCAAAGTATCTTTAGAAGTGATTTTTATGGGCACAGGATCAATAGACAGCTAATACTGTAGTTGAGGGAGGGCCCTTCAGGGCCCCTCTGGCCCAAGGGCCCCGATGTGGTCGCTACCTCTGCACCCCCTATTGCTACGCCCCTGACAAGAACTGCAGGGATTCCGTAGCGTACTAGCGCAGGGCAGGCGGAAATGATACAACATAGGAAAGGGCGGAAGCTGTTTAGCGGCCATATTGGGTATGGGCGAGTCAGCCCATTGGATGAGATAGTGGGAAATACGAGATTTAAGGCGCCGGCCTGTTACACGCCTCCAGCCCCTGATGAGTGCGCATGCACGAAATGCGTAGGGTGGAGCTACAGGAGTGCAGAGCTGGCGTGGAGGACATTGTTTTTATGCTTGTATTTATTCGGATCTTGTGAGTGCACTGATTTTAATATTTTAAAATTAAAGTACGTTTTTACGCTATGTGAGGCTCTTCAGTTCATTAGGCAATAAGAGCAAAGGATGCGATAAGGATCCATCTGCAAACAAGACGTGTTTTTGATGTGACATGAAAGTATGAAAAGCGCTTGTGCTGTCTTATAATTTGGATAGCATTTTAAATAGGTGAGAGACCATGTGTGATGGTGCTGGGATATTTGGGAGTGTCACTTACTGATGAGGGAAAACACCTGTTTGTCCGGTGACACTATAAGGCTTGTAAAGCTGTCTGTGATCTGGCAGCCACGCTAAATGGTGAGGACCTGTGAGACCCTGTTGGTGTTTACACACGAGATCATTGCTTGCAGCACTGGGTGTTGTGGGAAGGAATAATTTATTTGAAACAGTATTATGCTATGTCTTTTATGTCTTCTTTTCTCGAGCTATAATTATGTAATGAGGACGTATTGAAGCTGTGAGCTCAGTGTCTTGGTGAACTATCTGGATTACATCTTATGCTTGGTGACTGACGCTGCGATCCAGAGGATTTGTTTGTTAAGTAAAAGGACCTATGTTTTGGGACATTATTTAGTGAGCGCACTGATACATTGTTGATTTTAAAGGAAGCCTGGAGTGTATATGCAAGCTTTGGGACTTGAATACATAAGACGGAACAGGTTAAGAAATTACCCAGAGAATCCCATTTTGTTTAACGTGAGGTCCAGCCAGTTCCAGCTTACTGCGTCAAACGCTTTTTGGGCATCAAGGAGTAGGATTGCAGTTTTTTGGTGAGAGATGGGATAGGCTTCAACTTGTTCCATGGCTACAAGTAGTTTTCGGATGTTGGCTATAGCTGAGCAGCCTCTGATGAAGCCGGCTTGGTTAGGATGTATAAGTTTGGGCATGAGGGTAGCTAGCCTATTGGCCATTAGCTTAGTTAAAATTTTAAGGTCCTGATTTATTAGTGAGATAGGGCGGTAAGATTCTGGTAAGGTGAGGTCCTTCCCTTTTTTGGGGATTAATTTAATATAGGTGTCATTACCTGATTGGAGGAATTTGGTTCCTTGCAAAGTGGCGTTATATATGACATTTAGCATGGGTGAGATTTCTGTTTGGAGGATTTTGAAAAATTCTGAGGAGAGACCATCAGGGCCAGGGGCCTTATTATTAGCTAGCAATTTAATTGTGGATATTATTTCGAGGTCAGTTATGGGTGCATTGAGGTCAGCCAGGTCTTCCTGAGTTAGTCGAGGTAGGGATATTCTATCTAGCCACTGCTGGCTCTGCTGGGTGTCACTTTTTTTTGGTTGGGAGTAAAGCCGGGTGAAGAACTGCTGGAATATGGAGTTAACTTCTCTTGGGTGATGTCTGAGTTCTCCCAAGTCATTCTGGAGAGCTGAGATTGGGGGGGGGGGGGGGAGAGAAGCCTCCCTTTGCCATTATTGCCAGGAGTCTCCCGGCCTTATTACCGTATTTGAAATATCGTAATCTTTTGTAAGGTTGCGTGTAAATTTCTCTTTGTTTGAGCCAGTGATCTGTTTGGATTTTAGTGGACATCCAGGCTTGTCTGGTTTGGGGTGTAGGAGAATGTGTATATGCTAAGTAGGCCGTTCTGGCTAGTTGAACGTGGCATGTATATTCTTTGTTGGCTTTTATCTTTTTTGCTGACACAGAATTTGCTGTTTTAACTCCCTACTTTTCTGTCTCGCCTGGCTAACCATTATCTCCACCAACCTAGTCCTTTTCTCCGCCAAAGCCACCAAGATGTGTTGGTCTAGCTTATGTTTATATTATTGCTTTAATTTGCCAATTTGCTGTAGTAAATCAGATATTTCACGTCATTGTTCTTTTATCTGTGAGGCTTGCGGGATAATCTCCACAGTCAGCATGCAACGCGTACGCTGATGCAGAGGAGATCGCGCACAAGCGCTCTACGAGAAACAGGGATTTCCCCAAATATAGTGGAGAAGCGGAAACAGACACAAGAGGGAGTTGTGGAGCACAGAGCAACCATGCCTCTGTGCGACCCACAAATCCCAATGAACAATGGCTGCACGGTGAAAACACGGCGCAGTGCATAACCTGCGCAACTCAGAAAAGAGCAAGGACAGACTGGGTGAATGTCCGCCAATCTAGTCACCACCCAGCGACGGTGGACAATCAAGAGCAGGACAGATAGAACGAGAGAGCTAATCGCAAGAACCGCGATAGCAGACAGATAAACAGCACAGAGCGAAACAGCAGGAAAGGAATAAAGGAACACACAGTAAAATAAACAACACAAGGAAAATAACAAACGCTAGCTAAACGCGAACTCCGCACTCATTTGCAACAGAGAACGCGTTTAAAACACGATCACCGCACGTTAGTCGCCCAGTGACAAGCGTGCCACCCTAACTAGTAACAAGTAATACAAAGGGACACAAACAGACAGAGACAGACAGAATGAACGCTTGCGACAGCAAACGATCAACACAGACAAACAGATAATGTAAATGCTTGCTAATCGGTTGCCTTACACCAGGCAACAGCAGGCGTTAACACCGGATAAGACAGACAGATGAGTGCAGCCAGTAGCCACCGCTGCTATGGTCTACACTCCAGGAACACAGGCAAGGAGGATCCACTGCCGCTACCACTAGGCCGAATGCGATCCACAAGGAACAAGACTGGAGGACCCACCGTCAGCCACCGCTGGAGACAGTGCGATCGCAAGGTACAAGACAAGACAAGGCACGATAATACAAATGATACAGTGATCAATGCTAGAGGGAGCGCGCTAGACGCCACTCCAATAATACCTAGACTATGACAACCACCGATCAAGGCAACCGGGGAATATCGTTTACCGGGACAGGGGCTCGTAGCACCAGCCTTAGCTGTAGCTATGAAGAGCAATGAAGTGAACAGGAAGCAGACTTTGAACCTCTCAGCATTCACTGAAGGGAGATATGCAAATCCTGGCACAACTGAATGGTAATGAGACAGATCAGGAGCTGCGGGCAGACTGACAGAACTAGGGCTTAGATCCATGGGCAACAAAATACAACTTGCAGAAATAGAATTACAACTGAGCAGAACAGCTTGATCGCAGAAACATCGCGGCCATCAGGATAAGCCACAAACATGATCATGACAGGACATGATCCTGACAGTACTTCCCCCCCCCCCCTAAAAGCGGCTTCCAGACGCTTTTCAGAACTGACACTTTCAGCAGAATGATCTGACTGGTGACTCATAAAGGTCGGAGTAGCCCAACAAAGTGGAATTCCAGGATTGGGCCAACCAGGACAGAAACAAATGGAACCAGAACCCCTAAGACCGTGTCCATCAGAACAACAAGCTCCAGTGTGACACCCGTCAGACCCGTGACCTCCAGAACAATGCTTACAGAAACCCTTGGCATGAGACCCACAGTCCCCTAGGCAATGTCCAAAGAACCTAAACCTTCCCCACCAGAACGGTCTTTTCCAAAACAACACTCATTATCGGACCAGTCCAAGGTACCAAGGCAAGATTCCTCAGAGATCTCCCAGAACACTTTGTAGCTCCAAAGAGACCCTAAGTGAAGGGAACATCCCTGAAGGTCACAGGGCAATCTGTTAGGACCCCCTATGGAACTCAGAGAAACTCCCAGGCCAGACACATGGAGGTAACTGTCTCGGTCAGAGTTTTCAGGAATCAGAACTGTATTAGGGCATGTGGTATTAGCGACACCATCTGGACAAAGCACCACCAGAGGAACATCAGGGCACACCAACACACAGGGCACATCTGGGCAACCTGGGTCACGGAAAGCATCTGGGCACACTGGTATGAGAGTAACCCGAGGGCAGGCTGGGGAACCATGATGGACCTCTGAAACTGTCACAGCCAGACCAGAACCAGAACAGGGCAAGGAACCAACATGACCAGCAGACTCAACCACTGGATTTCCACAGAGTGACTCAGAATCAGACTTCGGAGTCACCGATTGAACTAGGACACAAGACAATGCATTTTCAAAGACATTAGCAGGACAGGACATTTTCTCAGGCATATGTAGGTTCTCTGTGACTTTTTCAGCATTTAACAGAGACTCACCATTGTCTACACTGGACTGACGCTCCAAAAGAGCTGCCGACGTGGACAGGATTATAGCAATGCCCACTGGGGTGGGCAGCACTTCTGAAGGACTTGGGGTGCAGGGAAGACACCTTGGGGTCTTTGCCACACAAGACAGGCAATCAGAACTCTCCATGTTACAGGGCTGGACCTCTGAAACATCTAGAGGACAGAGCTGAAGTTCAATGGATGTGTTTACAACAGACTGGGATTCAACCTTGTCAATCAGACCAGGCTGCATACAAGTTGACTACACAGAGGAGTTTGCTGAAACAGACAATGATTCCTTGTTCATTGTTTCAGAGAACAAGGAATCATGGGTACTGTTCTTACTAGACAGTAATTCCAAGACGGCTGAAAAACAGGTAAATAACACTGCAGTACCAACAGAAATCAGGAGGGCTTCAGTACCCTCTGCTGGAGATTTCAAATAAGGCAATGCATAGGATGTATCCTTAGCTTCAGTTTCAATGGAGAGCATTATTGAGCTATGCATGGTACAGGGCGAGATCTCATGAACATTTACTGGACAAGGTAAGTGCTCTGAAGCTTCAATTTTGCTGGGAGATAACATTAAGTTATCCATGGTACAGGGCAGAATCACAGAAACGTTTACTGGACAAGGCAGGGATGCAGAAATTTCGGTTTTGCTGGGAAGCAACATTGAATCATCCATGGTACAGGGCAGAATGACAGGAGCATTTACTGGACAAGGCAAGGGTTCCACAACTACAGGTTCACATAACAGCTGCTCAGACAGCGTTGCTGACGCATAAGAGTCAAGACGCAAAATTTGCGAATCCGAAATCGCAATCGATTGCGAAACTGGACATTCACACCTGACTAGGTCTGAGCATTCATACTTAACAATATTTGTACTTGTTTTGTATCTTTCACAAGTTCAATAAAAAAAAAATATATTTGTAGATGAAGCTGATACATGGATAGAATGCAATTCAGACAAAATCGTTTCCCAAACGTAAATCATTGGGTTTACCCAGTCTTGATCACACTCACCAGTTTCAATCAACGTGCAAACCAGGGGCGTATCTGGGTAATATAGAGCCCATGGCAAACACTGAAATAGCGCCCTCCCCCCCTCCCCCTCTTCCTGATCAGAGCCCCCTTCCCCTCTAAAAACGGCATTCTTTCTCATGTACATGTGTTATGGTTTGCCTGTGTTTTTTTGGCTCGGAATATTGCTGAAGTTAATTTTTTGAAAATATCTCTTCTTATTGCCTCTGTCCCCATTTTTAACACTAAGCCAAGTGCGCCCTACATACATAAGTTAAGTAGCCATGTTCCCCAGATAACAGAATTAATCTGATCTGAGGTCTGAGTGATGGGGTGGCACCAGGGACATGGTAGAATAGCACAGGGGCAGGCATGGCGATGCAGCACAGGGGCAGATATGGCGCCCATGGTGCTGTGGCGCCCATGGCATGAGCCATGCCTGCACCCCTCTAGATACGCCTCTGGTGCAAACAGAGTCGATACAAGCCTTTACAAACACTTCATTTTTCCCGATATAGAAATCGCAGAACGATCTCCAATCGGTATCCAACTCTTCAATCAGACTCCCAATTTCCCATGGTGCAAAGGGAGGTTCCCACATACTTGTATCAGGGAAACATTCATACGGATCTGATTGTGACGGAAACATAGACAGATTTTCTCACACCTTTAATATACCAACAGTGGCGTTCCTACCATAGGGCGGCATGGGGCGCCCCGCACCGGGTGTCGGGCGCCCCAGGGGGTGTCATCAAGGCCCCCACAGAGGCCTGTGCCGGCCGGACAGGAGGGGGAAAGCAACCCGGAAAGGAGGGGTGGCGGGGAAAGCGGCGGGGAGGGGGGCCGGACCCCCCACCTCCCTCACCTGGGTCCCCTCCTTCTGGCGCTTCACCCTCCTAATTAGCAGCAGCTTGATGAGCGGGCAGGAGCGGGCGGAGAAGACTTACTCACCTACTTCCTGCGTTCCAGGCGATGGCAAATAGCGTCATCGTCACCTGACGCTGGTCTCCACCTTCTCCACCGCCCACTGTGCTTCCTGATTTGCGGAAGCACAGTGAGCGACAGAGAGACCAGCGTCACGTGAGGATGACGTTATGCGCCATCGCCTGGAGCAGGTGAGTAAGTCCTCCCCGCCCGCTTCGCTAAGCTGCTGGCTGCTGCTAATTAGGAGGGGGAAGCGCCGGAAGGAGGGGACCCCGCCACCCCACCTTCCAAGCTTCCCTCATACCGGGGGCCACTATGCTACACTGGGGGCACCTATGCTACACTGGGGGCCACTATGCTACACTGGGGGCCACTATGCTACACTGGGGGCCACTATGCTACACTGGGGGCACCTATGCTACACTGGCGGCCACTATGCTACACTGGGGGCCACTATGCTACACTGGGGGCCACCATGCTACACTGGGGGCCACCATGCTACACTGGGGGCCACTATGCTACACTGGGGGCCACTATGCTACACTGGGGGCACCTATGCTACACTGGGGGCCACTATGCTACACTGGGGGCCACTATGCTACACTGGGGGCCACTATGCTACACTGGGGGCCACTATGCTACACTGGGGGCCACTATGCTACACTGGCGGCCACTATGCTACACTGGCGGCCACTATGCTACACTGGGGGCCACTATGCTACACTGGGGGCCACTATGCTACACTGGGGGCCACTATGCTACACTGGGGGCACCTATGCTACACTGGGACCACTATGCTACACTGGGGCCACTATGCTACACTAAACTATACTGGGGCCACTATGCTATACTGGGGCAACTATACTAGCTATACTGGGGCAGTGGCGGTGCCAGGGGGGTGGTTTGGGTGCTGAAGCACCCCCTAATATTGTCCAAGCACCCCCAGCGTGAACTGATTTTCGGCGTCTAATAGACGCTGTGTCAGTTCACTGACAGCAGCAGCCCGCAGCTCCAACAGCGGCAGAGCAGGGCTACAGTAAAATGGCGTCCGAAGCCCTGCTCTGGAGACTGAGTCTGCAATGCAGGGCTTCGGGCGCCATTTTCCCGTAGCCCTGCTCTCACCGCGGGAGTTTCAGTTGCTGGCTGCAGAGGATCGTGAGAGCTGCGCGCCGGACGGAGGCCGGGACAGGAGGTCTGCTGCTGCTTCAGGTGAGTAAATTTTTATTTAATTTATATTAGCAGGTGTATCGACTGTTCTGGCCAGGTCTGCTACATGATTGAAGTGTTTTCTGGCCAGGTTGCCACATGATTGCATATATTTTCTGGGCAAATCTGCCGACATGATTGCATGTATTTTCTGGGCAAATCTGCCGACATGATTGCATGTATTTTCTGGGCAAATCTGCCGACATGATTGCATGTATTTTCTGGGCAAATCTGCCGACATGATTGCATGTATTTTCTGGGCAAATCTGCCGACATGATTGCATGTATTTTCTGGGCAAATCTGCCGACATGATTGCATGTATTTTCTGGGCAAATCTGCCGACATGATTGCATGTATTTTCTGGGCAAATCTGCCGACATGATTACATGTATTTTCTGGGCAAATCTGCCGACATGATTGCATGTATTTTCTGGGCAAATCTGCCGACATGATTGCATGTATTTTCTGGGCAAATCTGCCGACATGATTGCATGTATTTTCTGGGCAAATCTGCCGACATGATTGCATGTATTTTCTGGGCAAATCTGCCGACATGATTGCATGTATTTTCTGGGCAAATCTGCCGACATGATTGCATGTATTTTCTGGGCAAATCTGCCGACATGATTACATGTATTTTCTGGGCAAATCTGCCGACATGATTGAACGTGTTTTTTGGGCAAATCTGCCGACATGATTGAACGTGTTTTTTGGGCAAATCTGCCGACATGATTGCATATATTTTCTGGGCAAATCTGCCGACATGATTGCATGTATTTTCTGGGCAAATCTGCCGACATGATTGCATGTATTTTCTGGGCAAATCTGCCGACATGATTGCATGTATTTTCTGGGCAAATCTGCCGACATGATTGCATGTATTTTCTGGGCAAATCTGCCGACATGATTGCATGTATTTTCTGGGCAAATCTGCCGACATGATTGAACGTGTTTTTTGGGCAAATCTGCCGACATGATTGAACGTGTTTTTTGGGCAAATCTGCCGACATGATTGAACTATTTTCTGGTCAAATCTGTTCACATTACGTGTATTTTCTTGAGAAAACCTGAACAATTATGTGAATTTTCTGGGGAAAGGCCCACTGTCTTTGTGTTGCACTTTTAAGGGGAACCCGAGGTGAGAATAATATTGGGCTGCAATATTTATCTCCTTTTAAGCAATACCAGCTGCCTGGCTGCTGTGCTGGTCCTCTGCATCTAATTCTTTAAACCATAGACCCTGAATAAGCAAGCAGCAGGTCAGGGGCTTCTGACAATATTGTCAGAACTGACAAGATTAGCTGCATGCTTGTTTCTGGTGTAATTCAGTTCACTACTGCAGCCAAATAGATCAGCAGGGCTGCCTATTGTTTAAAAGAAAATGAATATGGCAGCCTCCATATCACTCTTATCCCGGGTTCACTTTAAATTAGTTAGCTCTGCCCTCATCCGGTCATGGCCACGCCCATTTTTCGCCGCGGCGCGCAATGCGCGCCGCATGTTATAACCGCACCCATTTTTTGTTAGCTATACTGGTGCCACTATACTATACTAAGGACAACTTTAGGGGGGGGAGCGAGCCTACACCTGGCATTACCCGCCGTGTCACGTTTAGCATGCCACATTTGCTGTTTTTTTTTTTTTTTAATGGGGGGGGGGGTGTCTTTTTAATACCCAGCACCGGGTGTCAAATGCCCTAGGTACGCCACTGTATACCAAATGATTCTGCCAACTATGGGATCCACACATGCGTTATGACATCCAACTGTATTTAGAATTTCAGACTGAAAAACTTCTCTAGATTTCACAGGAATAAACTTTTCAGTAGCTGTTGCTATGGGCAACGGATTTTTTAGCTGGGAAGCCTTTCTAGACCTTTTACATTTAGACTTAGCAGCTTTTGATGGCTGCTTTTTGGATGAAGGTGAACTGTTAATGCAAATCTTTGCAGGCTTAGAGATTTTGCACGGAGTAGATGGAACAGCAGATTGAGCTGC
Source organism: Hyperolius riggenbachi (assembly GCF_040937935.1). Taxonomy (NCBI): domain Eukaryota; kingdom Metazoa; phylum Chordata; class Amphibia; order Anura; family Hyperoliidae; genus Hyperolius; species Hyperolius riggenbachi. The sequence continues at coordinate 200,050,804 of NC_090653.1, read as the reverse complement.
CGACAACAACTCGTTAAGGGGGTATGGTAATTGTGATATTCTCAGACAATTATAAATTACAAAGTCCAAGAATTCCAGGGGTGTTTGACCCAGGGTGGTATGATCTAACACATCATAAGCCCACCTTAACAATTCACCTTCAAACAGAATGTAGACCATTTGGTGGGCCCAGGTAGACACTGGGTGGCTTGGAATTCAGGGTTCGCTAAAAGTTTAGCGCACTCAGAAAAAAATTAATCTGCTGTTTCAGGTTCAAGATTTTTAAATTTCTTAAAGGTACAGGAACCAAAATGAACAATGTCATATTTGCTGGAAGGTTCCTCCACCTTGGGGATTTGTTTTTGGCTCTGCATAATGTGAGGCTTGCGGGATAATCTCCACAGTCAGCGTGCAACGCGCACGCTGATGCAGAGGAGATCGTGCACAAGCGCTCTACGAGAAACTGGGATTTCCCCAAATATAGTGGAGAAGCGGAAACAGACACAAGAGGGAGTTGTGGAGCACAGAGCAACCATGCCTCTGTGCGACCCAAAAATCCCAATGAACAATAGCTGCGCGGTGCAAACACGGCGCAGCGCCTAACCTGTGCAACTCAGAAAAGAGCAAGGACAGACTGGGTGAATATCCGCCAATCTAGTCACCACCCAGCGGCGGTGGACAATCAAGAGCAGGACAGATAGAACGAGAGAGCTAATTGCAAGAACCGCGATAGCAGACAGATAAACAGCACAGGGTGAAACAGCAGGAAAGGAATAAAGGAACACACAGTAAAATAAACAACGTAAGGAAAATAACAAACGCTAGCTAAACACCAACTCCGCACTAAATCTCACCAGAGAACGCGTATAAGACACGATCACCGCGCGTTAGTCGCCCAGTGACAAGCGTGCCACCCTAACTAGTAACAAGTAATGCAAAGGAACACAAACAGACAGAGACAGACAGAATGCAAGCGATCAACACAGACAAACAGATAATGTAAACGCTTGTGTAACAATCGGTGTAACACAGAGAGGGTCTGATCACCGGTGAACTGCAGTATCACCGACAATGCAGAATATACCCGATTATAGATGATCTGCAGTATCACCGATAATCAGATATATACACTGACCTCTGGACACCTGAGTAACGAGTGAGTGTTATGCAACAGTAATACTTAGAGAACACACAGGAAAGTGTTCCTTCCATAGGCCTAGACTCTCCTGAGGGAGGAGCTAGGCTGAGAGTAGGAAGGACAGAGTGTGAGTGACACCAGAGAGGGTGTCACTAACAGGTCTGGGAACTGCCTCTAACAGCAAGGCCAGTTCTCGAGGTCGGGCAAGCCAGGTCGTCAACACACAGACAGATGAGGCACAGACTCAGGAGAAAGATACGGAATCCAATGGACAGGCAGAGTTTGGCAACAGAGTATCAGAAGTAGCAAGGTACAAAATCAGGAGGCAAATACAGAGTCCAGGAACGAGCAGAGTTCGGCAACAGGAGATCAGAAGTAGCAAGGTACAGAATCAGAGTTCAAAGGAATGGTCAGGCAAGCAGAAGGTCATAACAAATAATACAGTTCAAATTCCTGACGCTATGGTGTGAGATCCTTGGCCGTCAACACCTTTGGAACTATGCTAGTACACAGATACAGACGAGGTCTGAGTGCTACCACGTAGTGATCGCAACGGCAGACAACCAGTGAATGACCAACACCCAGTATATATACTTTAGTGCTCTCCAGCACCTCCCTTAATTACTGGGCCAATGAAAGATGCTGCAATTGTCAGCTGACCGGCCTGGTCAGCTGACCTTCCTCTGACTGCCATAAAAGCCCTGCCTCTCTGCGCGCGCATGCGTCCTCCTAAACCAGTGTGGACTATCAGTCCCAGCCACACCAGTCATGTGTTGTAATGTAGTTGCCGTATGGGATGCGGAATCCGCCGCCACGCTGTCCGAGCATGCGGCGTTTCCTCCGCGTCCCACCTTACTGAGCGAGGCAAGCCTATGCGTACAAACCGCCGCATCAGACGCGGCGGTTTCTCCGCGTTCCTCTATGCCAGACGCGGAAACAGCCGCCTCATCTTGCGTCCATGCGGCGGCTTTTCCGTGTTTCTTTACAGCTTGCTAATCGGTTGCCTTACACCAGGAAACAGCAGGCGTGAACACAGGACAAGACAGACAGATGAGTGCAGCCAGTAGCCATCGCGGCTATGGTCTACACTCCAGGAACACAGGCAAGGAGAATCCACTGCCGCTACCGCTAGGCCGAATGCGATCCACAAGGAACAAGACTGGAGGACCCACCACCAGCCACCGCTGGAGACAGTGCGATCGCAAGGTACAAGACAAGACAAGGCACGATAATACAAATGATACAGTGATCAATGCTAGAGGGAGCGTGCTAGACGCCACTCCAATAATAACTAGACTACGACAACCAAGGATCAAGGCAATCGGGGAATATCGTTTACCGGGACAGGGGCTCGTAGCACCAGCCTTAGCTGTAGCTATGCAGAGCAATGAAGTGAACAGGAAGCAGACTTTTAACCTGGCAGCATTCACTGAAAGGAGATATGCAAATCCTGGCACAACTGAATGGTAATGAGACAGATCAGGAGCTGCAAGCAGACTGACAGAACTAGGGCTTAGATCCATGGGCAACAAAATACAACTTGCAGAAATAGAATTACAACTGAGCAGAACAGCTTGATCGGAGAAACATCGCGGCCAGCAGGAAAAGCCACAAACATGATCATGACAGGACATGATCCTGACATTATCTTCCTAGCACATTGTGAAATAAATTCCTTTCTCATCATCACCTTGTGCGTTATCCAGAGGTTCCCTCTTGAGACTTCTTGAGTATCGTTAGTATCAAAATTTGTCTCTATGTAACGATTGTGGAACTTTCTCCGTGATCAGCGCACAACGCGTGCGCTGACACGGCGGAAATCCTCCACAAGCGTATATTTGCAGGCACCCAGCAAAAGGTGCTACGCACCTGTAGAGGGAAATTCCTGTCGGCAGATGGCGCTGGGGAGTGCAGAGGAACCAATCCTCTGTACCTCCACAAGTGCCAGACAGGAATTGTACGAAGCGCAGAACGCAATCGCAAGAGAGGCGATTGCGAATGAGATTGAGCAAAGGGACAGGTTGTATGTGTGTGCGCCAATCCAGTCGCCACCCCGCGACCGCGCACACACAACAGCAGACATGAAATAGGAACGCGATCACGAGAGGTGCGATCGCCAGACGTGACACAAGGCAGATCAGAATAGAATACGAGGGTAGCAAAGGCACAGCAAATAATACAATAAGGAGATACGGAAAATAACAAACGCTAGCTAACCGCGAACACCGCACTCATTCGCAACAGTGCACGCGGTTATGCGCGGTCTCCACGTGATAAGCACAATAGAGACAAGCACGCCTAACTAACCATCGACAGACAAACATGAAACAGAGGACGCGAGCGCTTGCTTAACGGTTACCTCACCGAGCCTCCAGCAAGCGTAGCAGACAAGACAGACACACGAAAACAGGGACAAGCGAGAGATAGGATCCACAGCACTAGCGAAAAGTGGCTAGCGCGATCCAGGTACAGAGTAGCAGAACAGAAGGATCCCCAGCGCTAGCGAAAAGTAGCTAGCGCAATCCCAGAAGACAGAACAGAAGGATCCCCAGCGCTAGCGAAAAGTAGCTAGCGCGATCCCAGGAGACAGAACAAAAGAGATAGCTGGTAGCAACCGCTGCACCAGCTATACTCCAAGAACAGAGATCAGAACCATTTCCTGTCGACCACCTTTGGGACTGGACAATGGCAACAGGCAAGACAAGACAGAACAGGCAATACAGATAATACAACCTGACTGGGCTAGAAGGGGAGCCTAAAGCAACCCCCAGGAATTAACTATACTAGATAGCAATGGCTGACACTCCAGCAGTGTCCATCAGGAACAGACCATGGAAAGGAAATGACCAGCAAAGCCTTCTGGGAAACATAAAGCTCTTATAGTGCCAGTCATCAAAGAAGGCAGGTAGGGGATTTGCATAACGAATGCATGCAAATTCCCCAGCAAGAGAACAGACCAGAAACTTGCAATGGAAAGACAGGTCTCTGTTCCAGAGACCTGCAGCCCACAGACTAGAGGAATGGACAAACAGCTGTCTGCCTGTGCAGCCAGCTGAGCGGATCATCACACTCTAATTTATTTTGTATATGCATCTTAATATTTACATAATCTAACATATTATTGTTTAATCACCAATGCCACCCTCCCCTCTTTTCAAATGCAGACTGGGGCATGATCCAACATTGTGATTACCTATTCGAGCAACCTTTACCGATTCAAGATAAAACTGATCCAAAAGTAGCATATCTATTCTAGAATATACTTTATAAACCTGTAAATAATGAGAATAGTCTAACTTTTGATAACATAATTCTCCACATATGTATTAAAGGGACCCTGAGCACAACCTTAAAATGAAAATTTGCACTTACCTGAGGTTTCCTCCAGCCTTCTGTAGCAGTTTTTTGAGAACCAGACATGCTCATGAGGCTTGCAGTGACATGCGTGTGCTCAAGCCAGGTGGCGGACGGGCCATGCATGCGCAGTTGCACATGACTTCGCCAGAAGTTGCCAGGCTAACAAGCCTCCAGCGGTACCAGGACCTTTCGGGCTACGGGGGGCTGGAGGAATCCGCAGGTAAGTTCAGATTTTTATTTTAAGGGTCTGCTCAGAGTCTATTTAAATGTAGATATCTCAAAGATTTTTTTAATTCTCCTATTGCCTATTTGAGAACAGTGCCTTTGGCCCGAGGAGGCATCCAATGCCGGGTCATGTACCCAGTTAAAATCCCCACCCACAAGCAGGCAGCCCTCCCTAAATTCCTCCAATGGACTCATAACTTAAAAAAGAGAAAAGTCTTCAGCTTTAAAAGCACATTCCTTTTTTTTATAGGGGAGTTTTTTTAAACTAGTAAAATGGGTTTCTTGTAGAGATGTCGCGAGCCTCCGATTTTTGGTTCGCGAACCGGGTTCGCGAACTTCCACTGTAGGTTCGGTTCGCGGAAAAGTTCGCGAACCGCTATAGACTTCAATGGGGAGGCGAACTTTGAAAAATAGAAAAAATTATGCTGGCCACAAAAGTGATGGAAAAGATGTTTCAAGGGGTCTAACACCTGGAGGGGGGCATGGCGGAGTGGGATACATGCCAAAAGTCCCGGGGAAAAATCTGGATGTGACGCAAAGCAGCGTTTTAAGGGCAGAAATCACATTGAATGCTAAATTGCAGGCCTAACGTGCTTTAAAACATCTTGCATGTGTATACATCAATCAGGGAGTGTAATTAGAGTACTGCTTCACACTGACACACTAAACTCACTGTGTAACGCACTGCAAACAGCTGTTTGTGTAGTGACGGCCATGCTGGACTACTGCGCAACATGGCGAGATTGCTCTTCCTCACTCAGTGATGTCAGGTAATGTGTGACTTCCTTCTCAACTTTCCATGGCATTGTTAAAAAGCTTACGTTTTGTTTTTAAATTACATTTTCTACTTGCTGTGTTCTTGTTCAGTACCGTTACAATGAGAATCCTGTGGAAGCGGGCAAGTCTGCCATTGTGACCCCGGGTAATGGCCGGGGAATAAGGGGTTTGAATCCGGTGTGGAGCTTGAGCAACGGCTACCACTATACATCCAAGGAGGGCAGCGGGCAGGCATGCACGCCCGCCCGCCCCGGGGTAGTGACCAAAAATAACAATACAGGAGGAGGACTTTCAAGGCCCTGCTGTGTATTTGAAATGAATGTACTTTAAATCCTTTAACGAGAACCAGTTATGGCGGGCAAAGATGACACCACATTCCTTTCAAGAGAATCATATGGAGGCGGGCAAGTCTGCCATTTGTGACCCCGGGTAATGGCCGGGGAATGAGGGATGGAATCCGGTGTGGAGCCTGAGAAACGGCTACCACTACACATCCAAGGAGGGCAGCAGGCAGGCATGCACGCCCGCCCCGAGGTAGTGACCAAAAATAACAATACAGGAGGCGGACTTTCGAGGCCCTGCTGTGTATTTGAAATGAATTAACTTTAAATCCTTTAACGGGAATCCGTTATGGAAGGCAAGTCTGCCATTGTCACCGCGGGGAATGAAGGCTGGATTCCGGCCCGAAGTGGGAGCCTGCTGAGACCCATGCTGTAGCTGCCCTGACCGTGCTTTGCAGACCTGGCATCTGTGGTCAGATGGACCCTTGAGCCAGCGGAAGACAAACCAAGTCGAAAGCATTTGCCAAGAATGTTTTACAGAGGGCAAGTTTTTTTGCCCTTTTTTTCAATTTTTTGAAAATGATAGATGGTTGTATTTTTAAATAGTTTAAAAGTGTATCCATTCAAGTGCAAGTTATGCACTGACTGCCAGGTATAATGTGCAGTCACAGATGCAGTGAAAGGTATGCAGTGACTGCAAACAGCCGTTTGTGTAGTGACGGCCGTGCTGGACTGGTGCGCACCATGACGAGAGTGCAGGTGATGGTGGCTTTTCAGCCCATATGCTCACCCGGCTGATGTAGCTGAATGACAGAACAGTGACTGTCCAGCTGATCAAATTTGGTCTGACCACAATGAAGCAACAACCTTATTATCTTTTGTGTGCCACCCCCACCCGAGACACTCAAATAGCCGGCGGTCATTACTTCATTGTGATGCGCAAGCCCCTTCACCGCGGAAAGGTAATGATCACGAAGGGGGATGGGCACATGTACACGCACCAGAAAAATTAGTGTAGCGGCCGCTGCTAGCAGCGGCCTTAAAAATTCAGGAATCCGCCTAGAGTCCTGGACCCTGTTGGTAGTGGCGGAGAAGGCAGTCAAGCGGCCTGCAGGCAGAGATGCTGTGTGTGGGGACTGACTTAGTCTTCGGTCGTGCAGTAGCCCTCCGTGATCCATTCCTCATTCATTTTGATAAAGGTCAGGTACTGAACACTGTCGCGACTTCTCTTCTCAGTAACTATGCCTCCAGCTTCACTGAAGGTCCTTTCTGACAGGACGCTTGCGGCAGGGCAAGAGAGAAGTTGTATGGCAAATTGGGACAGCTCTGGCCACAGGTCAAGCCTGCGCAACCAGTAGTCCAAGGGTTCATCGTCGCTTTTCGCAGAGTCTACATCCACACTCAAGGCCAGGAAGTCGGCTACCTGCCGGTCCAGGCGTTGGTGGAGGGTGGATCCGGAAGGACTATGGCGAGGAGTTGGACTTAAGAACGTCCGCATGTCCGACATCACCCTGAGATCGCTGGAGCATCCTGTTCTTGCCTGCGTGGACTTGGGAGGAGGAGGGTTACTGCTAGTGGTACCTTGATTGCGTTGTGCAGCCACATCACCCTTAAATGCATTGTAAAGCATCATCGACAGCTTGTTCTGCAAGTGCTGCATCCTTTCCGCCTTTTGTTGAGTTGCTAAGAGGTCCGCCACTTTGTTCCTGAACCAAGGGTCTAGTAGCGTGGCCACCCAGTACAGGTAATTCGTCTTGAGTTTTTTGATACGGGGGTCCCTCAACAGGCTGGACAACATGAAAGAGGACATCTGCACAAAGCTGGATGCAGACGTACTCTCCATCTCCTCTTGCTCTTCCTCAGTGATGGGACGCAACTCCTCTTCCTCCCCCCAGCCACGAACAATACCACGGGAACGTGGAGCAGCAGAAGCCCCCTGTGATGGCTGCCGCGGTTGTTCTCCTTCCGCCGCCTCTTCCTCCTCCACAGACACACCTTCCTCATCATCACCATCATCAGAGTCTGACTCCTCTCCTTCCCCACATGACTCCTCTTCTTCCTCCTCCTCCTCCCTCCTCTGTGCTGCCGCCAGTGTTGTGGAAACATCGGGTTTGTGTGTAAATGGCTCCCACGACTCCTGCTGCCCTAACTCTTCTTGTTCACGCTCCTCCACAGCTGTATCCACCACTCTACGCACGGCACGCTCCAGGAAGTAGGCGTAGGGGATCAAGTCGCTGATGGTGCCCTCATCGCGACTCACCAGTTTGGTCACCTCCTCAAAGGGCTCCATGACCCTGCATGCATTTCGCATCAGTGTCCAGTTGTTGGGCCACAACATCCCCTTCCTCCCAGATTGTGTCCTTGTACTGTAATGATACAGGTACAGGGTGACTGCTTTCTCCAGGTGTAGCAGGCGAGAGAACATCAGCAGGGTGGAATTCCAGCGAGTCGGGCTATCGCAAATCAGGCGTCTCACCGGCAAGTTGATTCTACGCTGAATCTCCGCAAAGCGTGCCATGGCCTTGTAAGAGCGCCTGAAATGACCAAACAACTTCCTGGCCTGCTTCAGGACGTCCTCTAAGCCTGGGTACTTGGACACAAATCTTTGCACGACCAGATTAAGCACATGTGCCATGCAGAGTATGTGTGCCAGCTTTCCCAAACTCAACTCAGCAATGAGATTGCTGCCGTTGTCACACACCACGTTGCCGATCTCAAGCTTGTGCGGGATCAGCCATTGCTCCACCTGTTTGTTAAGAGCAGCCAGGAGAGCTGCTCCAGTGTGACTCTCCGCTTTCAGGCAAGACATGTCTAACACTGCATGACACCGTCGCACCTGGCATGCAGCATAGGCCCTGGGGTGCTTGGGCTGTGTAGCTGGAGAGGAGATGGCGGCACCAGCCAAGGAGGAGGAGGAGGAGGATGATGACAGCGAAGCGGTGATAGCAGGTGGAGAGGAGGTGACTGGAGGCCTGCCTGCAAGCCGTGGAGGTGTGACAAGTCAGTCCTCTGCGCAGCCACGTACTCCCTGCTTGCTGCCATCGGTCACCAGGTTGACCCAATGGGCTGTGTATGTAATGTAGTGGCCCTGCCCCTGCTCGGCAGACCAGGCATCCGTGGTCAGGTGGACCCTTGACCCAACGCTGTGTGCCAGAGATAACACCACTTGCCTCTCAACTGCATGGTACAGTTTGGGTATGGCCTTTTGTGAAAAATAATTGCGGCCTGGTATCTTCCACTGCAGTGTACCAATGGCCACAAACTTATGGAAAGCCTCCAACTCCACCAGCTTGTATGGTAATAGCTGGCGAGCTAATAGTTCCGCCACGCCAGCTGTCAGACGCCGGGCAAGAGGGTGACTGGCAGACATTTGCTTCTTCCGCTCAAATACTTCCTTCACGGACAGCTGGGTACTGCTGTGGGCAGAGGAGAAGGAACCGCTGAAGGGAAGAGGCGGTGTGGAGGAGGGTGGCTGTGAAGGTGCAAGGGAGAAAGTGGATGAAGACGATGCACCTGAAGGAGAAAGAGGAGAAGGAGGGTGGCTTGTCTTTTGAGGGGTGCTGCTTTTCCTCAGGTGTTCTTGCCATAGCTGTTTGTGCCTTCTCTCCAGGTGCCTTCGTAAGGCACTTGTCCCTACGTGAGAGTTGGCCTTTCCACGGCTCAATTTTTGCTGGCAGAGACAACAGATGGCTTTGCTCCGATCTGAGACACACACGTGAAAACATTTCCAAACCGCTGAACCCCCCTGGGGTGATGGCGCTACGGTGGCATCAGCAGCTGACGTTGAAGGGCATGTTGGCTGGCTGGCCATAGCTGGTGATACATGGCGCCGGACATTGCCCCCAGCTGTTTCTGAGGACGAGCTCCCTCTGCTTCTATCATGGAGTCCTCTCCCCCTACTCCTCTCTGACTCCTCCTCTGAACTGTCCCCCTGGTCATCTCCTCTACCGGGAACATATGTGGTATCCGTATAATCGTCATCATAATCCTCCTGGCCAGCTGCGCTTTCCTCAGACACCTCCGAAAGTGCACCAACTTCAGGTGGTCCACCATCACCCCCATCCACACACGCCACGTCCATACTATCGCCACCTAACTCAGACGTATGAGGTGGTGTACCTGCGCCTTCTTGTTGTTGTTGCAGTAGTGGCTGGGAATCAGTGATTTCACCACCACCACCAAATAACTCCTGCGAAGTGTCAAATGCAGCGGATGTGGTGCTTGTTGTAGCGCTGGTGGCTGCGGGAGATGAGGTGTTCTGTGTTAAATACTCAAGCACCTCCTCACGATTTTGGGAAGTGATGGCACATGCCTTCTTCTGAGCACTTTATTTTGGGGGCAGGTCCGCACGAAATCACATCAACACCACCTCGCACAGCCACAGACCTGCCGGTGCCTGGTGGACTCCCTCTGGGTCTGCCTCTACCTCTTCCTCTACCTGGTTTGTCCATTTTGTCCATCTCGGGGGTATGCTAGCTATATGCAGTGAGGTGGGTTCTCACTCAACACAACAGGTAGTTAGATGCAGTGAGCTGGGTTCACTGAACAGTAAAGGTACTTAAGATGCAGTGAGGTGGGTTCTCACTCAACACAACAGGTAGTTAGATGCAGTGAGGTGGCCAGGTGGGTTCACACTCAACACAACAGGTAGTTAGATGCAGTGAGCTGGGTTCACTCAACACAACGCTAGGTATTTGCAGTGATGAGGTGGGTTAGGTAAACACAACAGGTACTGGGTAGTTAGATGCAGTGAGCTGGGTTCACTGAACAGTAAAGGTACTTAAGATGCAGTGAGGTGGGTTCTCACTCAACACAACAGGTAGTTAGATGCAGTGAGCTGGGTTCACTCAACACAACGCTAGGTATATGCAGTGATAAGGTGGGTTAAGTAAACACAACAGGTACTGGGTAGTTAGATGCAGTGAGCTGGGTTCACTCAACACAACGCTAGGTATATGCAGTGATGAGGTGGGTTAAGTAAACACAACAGGTACTGTGTAGTTAGATGCAGTGAGCTGGGTTCACTGAACAGTAAAGGTACTTAAGATGCAGTGAGGTGGGTTCTCACTCAACACAACAGGTAGTTAGTGCAGTGAGGTGGCCAGGTGGGTTCTCACTCAACACAACAGGTAGTTAGATGCAGTGAGCTGGGTTCACTGAACAGTAAAGGTACTTAAGATGCAGTGAGGTGGGTTCTCACTCAACACAACAGGTAGTTAGATGCAATGAGGTGGCCAGGTGGGTTCTCACTCAACACAACAGGTAGTTAGATGCAGTGAGCTGGGTTTCACTCAACACAACGCTAGGTATATGCAGTGATGAGGTGGGTTAGGTAAACACAACAGGTACTGGGTAGTTAGATGCAGTGAGCTGGGTTCACTCAACAGTAAAGGTACTTAAGATGCAGTGAGGTGGGTTCACTCAACACAACGCTAGGTGTATGCAGTGATGAGGTGGGTTAAGTAAACACAACAGGTACTGGGTAGTTAGATGCAGTGAGCTGGGTTCACTCAACACAAAGCTAGGTATATGCAGTGATGCGGTGGGTTAACTAAACACAACAGGTACTGGGGTATATGCAGTACTGGGTAGTACAATGTGCAGCTCCCTGTCACACACACAGGTAGTCACTGAATGTGCTGGGCTGCTGGCAGTGGCACACACAATATCAATTAGCAAGGCTGTGCATGCAACAAAAGTGTCAGTTTGACACACACAAAAAATGTACAGGATGAGCTCTGAAAAGAAGAAGAAAGAAGAAGAAAATCTTTATTGTCATTGTAACAACCGAAATTGTACAACGAAATTCTTAAGTGCAATTTTCCAACAAAAGCAAAGACAGCATAACATTCCATTCTTACATACATTGCATTGCACACACCCCTTAGACCTTCTATGAAAAGAGCTGTTGCTGGGTGCTTTAAAAGCAATAATAATCAGTCAGGAGCAAGCAAAGCAGCCTAGAACCTAACTAATCTGTCCCTAGGAGAAAAAGTCTGCAGCAGCTGTCCCTTTCCTCTCTCTAGCAGGCACACGAGTGAGGCTAATGGCCGCCGGACCCTGCCTTATATAAGGGGGGGTGGGGCTCCAGGGCTCAGTGTAGCCTGAATGGCTACAATGTGCCTGCTGAATGTGATGCAGAGGGTCAAAGTTGACCCTCATAGTGCATTATGGGGCGAATCAAACTTCCGCAAAAGTTCGCCTGGTGCAGGCGAACGCGAACCCCCTAAGTTCGCCTGGAACGGTTCGCCGGCGAACCGTTCGCTACATCTCTAGTTTCTTGTAGCATCAAAATCCGAGGATTGAGTCTTTTAATTACCGATAATATGCCTCATTTACTTGGGGAACATAAAACCCTTCACCCCTCACATTATATGTCAGAATGACAAAAGACAGTTAAAAACAAAGAAAACAGATAAAGAAAGAAAATATAAATAAATGAGGAGGAAGGGGAAATACAACTGGTACATTGTGGCTACTCCTCAGCATAAAGCTATTTTTAGACTACTTTTGCATAATCATAACTTTTTACCTGTGTCATATAAATTAAACAATTTTTTTATAGCCCTCTCAAGGCAAGGCTCAAGGAAAATCACCCTCTCCTCTGGACCGGCCAGAGGGCTCCCAGCTGGGGCTCTGTCTGGTTCAGAGGAAGGGATGCCTCGCCCACATAACCAACCCAAAACAACTCCAACTCTCTCTGCTGCCCCATCAACTTCCAAATGCAGAAAAGCGGGTGGGGAGGGCAGACCACAGGGGATAGGACAAGGGTGGCTCAAGGAGAGTAAGGGATGGGGGGGGGGGGGAACCCATGGATGAAACAGGCTTCCACACACTTTTATACTAAGCATGTATTCATCTCCCAACCCCCCACCATACCACCACCCCCTGCCATCTGACCACCCTTCCCACCCCCACCCCCCTCTCCGACTCAGCCCCCCCCCGCCCACATGGGTGAGAAGGATGGTGGGGAACCACTAAGAACATGACAGGGGTCACACAGAGATTGAGGGATTATGCATATATAGAAGGGCCGTCAACCGCATGCCAAAACAAAAAAAGAAAAAAAACAGCAGTGGAAATTCTCCTCAACCATAGCCTCGTTATATCATCATATTACTCCTCTTCCCATGACACATGAGGTCATTTTTGGTTCTAAGTGTTGCTGCTTTTTAATTCAATGTTGCTGTTAACATAAAGGGAAAGTCCCAGCGATATATTGCCCCTGCTTTTCTCAGTTCCTCTAATAGCAGACGAACCATTCTTCTCTTCATTAAAGTTCTTCTAGATAAGTCTGAAAATAAACTAATTAGTGAGCCTTTAAACTCCAACTAATCCATATGACGTGCTTTTAGCATAATGTTGTTTTTTTAAAAGTATCTCAGGAGTCGGCAAATAACATCCCGTGGTTTGTCTGAGCCTCTGCGTCTAATGATGTATTGTAAGGATCTGTGCATGCAGATCTTTATCAAGACAAATCAGGAATAAGAGATCACTTGTAAGGAACCACTGAGGTCTGCACAGATTGGATTGAAAGGTGAATAAATGTGTATTTACAAAAGTGCAAATTAACATATATACGCACACACAAGCAAAATGCATGCAATCACACAATGACAACAGTGCACCGATATCACCCTAACTAACTAATATTTACAACAAATATGCAAGACACGGTTTACACAATACATACAAAGTAGCAGCACACAGGAACACGGATCACATGATATATCTACACTGGCAATTATGCAACGGCACTGATAATGCAATATATACAGACACGTATCAGCAGAATTAGCACACAGGAGAATATTCATACAGGCCAGGATCAATGATCAGAATATCAGAAGTATACAGACAATGGCAAGAGAGTAATCAGACAAAGCAGGAGGCCGATACCAGGAGATCAATGCAGATACAGAAGGCAAGGAGTTAGGAACAAGGAACAAGGATAGTGACCAGAACACTAGGCCCACTAGCACAAAATGATCTAGCAATGTTCCTTTGCCAGAAGCAGTCTTAAATACTGCACAACGGTCAGGTGGCTGTTCACATAGTTCCACACAGGAGGTGAGACCTCTGCTGGTGGACAGCGGAAGTTCCTGTAAAGTCTGTAATGCTGCCACCAGCAGGAATTCAAGCAGCATGACATGTATGCTCTATGTTCTCTTCCTATTTCTATCAGTGTATGCAATGGTTGTTATAAAAATGTATTGAGAATAGCCAATATTGTAGTTTTTAGCTCTGAATCTTCCATATTCTTGGACAAACCTTTTAATCGAATACTTTGCCTCCTTGAACGATTTTCGTAATCATCCAATTGAAGTAACAGATCATTTATTTTTTATCCTTTTTCTCTTTTTTTCTGACTCAAGGCTCTAACAGTATACAGTGGGATGTGAACGTTTGGGCAACCTTGTTAATCGTCATGATTTTCTTGTAAAAATTGCTGGTTGTTAAGTTAAAAAATGTCAGTTAAATATATCATATAGGAGACACACACAGTGATATTTGAGAAGTGAAATGAAGTTTATTGGATTTACAGAAAGTGTGCAATAAAGGTTTAAACTAAATTAGACAGGTGCATAAATGTGGGCACCACAAAAGAGAAATGAAATTAATATTTAGTAGATCCTACACACATACAGCATCTCCTTGTGTAAAGTGCACCGAATGGTTGAATGATGTACAGTGACTCCATCTGCAGCAAGATGATGTTGTAGGTCTTTGGTGCTGGTCTGTGGGTTGACTGACTGTTCTCACTATTCGTCGCTTTTGTTTATCTGAGATTTTTCTTGGTCTGCCACTTCAAGCCTTAACTTGAACTGAGTTTGTGGTCTTTCATTTCCTCAATATGTTCCTAACTGTGGAAACAGACAGCTGAAATGTCTGAGACAGCTTTTTGTACCCTTTACCTAAACCATGATGATGAACAATCTTTGTCTTCAGGTCATTTGAGAGTTGTTTTGAGACGCCCATGTTGCTACTCTTCAGAGAAAATTAAAAAAAGAGGAGGGAAACTTACAATTGACCCCCTTAAATACGCTTTCTCATACTTGGATTCGCCTGTGTATGTAGGTCAATGGTCACTGAGTTTACCAAGCCAATTTGAGTTCCAATAATTAGTTCTACAGGTTTTGGAATCAATAAAATGACAACAGTGCCCAAATTTATGCACCTGCCTAATGTTATTTAAACAATTATTGCGCACTTTCTGTAAACTCATTAAACTTCATTTTACTTCTCAAATATCACTGTGTGTGTCTCCTATATGATATATTTAACTGACATTTTTTATCATAACAACCAAAGATTTATACAGGAAAATCATGACGATTAACAAGTTTGCCCAAACTTTTGCATCCCACTGTAGCATATTTCTTCATTCCTAGTCTTCTCCCATAGAAGTTATATCTGTTTTAAGGTCATCTAATTCCCATTCAAAAGAACTTTCTATACGACTTGCGAATTCCTCTAAGACATCTCATGTAAGTAATTATCTAAATAAGATTTCCAGTCCACCTCATCACCATCTGCTGGTGATGTATATGTGGCTGGGCCTGTATCCAATACTTTTTGTGATTGTGTCTTAGTTGAAGTTGTATTAGAAATGGCCATAGATACTGATAGTGGTGATAATGTCTTACTAATCCTGGATTGGGGGTTTAGCCTTTCATTAGATTCCTCCATTGTGCTCATTCCTTTACTCTTAGACTGGCCTTTCTCTGTATTTTTTTCTCCATATAGTCTATATACACCCCCCCCCCCACACACACACACACAAAGTTGCAGTATCTGGTTACTGTCTTACTGTTTGTCCTGGATCTGGTACGTGTCCTACTGCTTGTCATGTTACTTATACAACCATAGTAGCACATTGGTGATGCTTAGGTACCACATGTGTCACAGGTATCACACAAATGTCATTAAAAAAGGAGGGGGGCCAGAGAAAAGCAGATGCACTGTAATAGCTAGCTGCGGTCAGTCAATGGCTGGGTGGCAACAGGCTGGTCAGGCACCCCTTTTTGTTTCAGTAGCCAGGCTGATAGGTTGAAGATAAGTTACCAGTGGTGTAGCAATAGGGTAGTTATGGCTAGCCTTGGCAATCCAGCTGTGACAAAAGTACAAATCCCATCATGCCTCTGCCTCCCCAAATTATGCTTAGAGCTGTCAGAGTATTGCAATGCCTCATGGGACTTGTAGTTCCACCACAGCTGGAGTGCCAAGGTTAGCCACCACTGCAATAGGGGTTGCAGAGGTCTCGACCGCACCGGGGCCAGAGAGGTGCCATAAGGCCCTCCCTCAACTACAGTTTTAGCTCTTTCTTGGTACTGTGCTTGTAATAATCACTTCTATAGATGCTTTGAATGGTAGTAATCATTAACAGGCTGTTCCCCACCCCCTTCTTACACCTTAGACACTGTGGTTGTCCTTGGCAGGTTTTGGTGCGTCGTATCAGTTGTTACATATAGAGTGCTTGGGGGACCCCAATGTAAAACTCACACTGGAGCCCAGAGCTCCTTAGCAATGCCACTGCCAATTGCATATAAATAATCAACAGTTAGCGCTTTGAGTCCTATTGGAGAAAAGTGCTATAGAAATGTTATTGTATTGTATTAGTCGACAACTGGTTAGAGCAATATGCAGAGCAATTCAGATGCAATATAGTGGTTGGTGCAGCACAGACCAGAGATATAGACAAAAGCTGATGAGTAAATGCAGAGTTCTGGCAGTATTGCAGTAAGTCATGGCAAGATATGGAAGCACAATGACGGTAATAGAGGTAGCAATCTTTCCAATGTGTTTAATATATACAAATACTTGCATCTGACCGCTCACTGGCATGCTCCCGATGTCCTGGCATTTTTTCCTCCCTATTATGTTTTATTGTAAAACAAGAAAATACATACAGTATACAATGAAGAATGGCCTAAAACATATGGCTGCAAGTGTAAATAAGAAAATAATACTTAACACGACCAATGCAGTGGGGAATTATATATTTAAGCTTCTACATTAGACTAACAACAACAAAAGTACTGTGGGCCGGCACTCAGAAATCAAAAGATGGTGGACAGGATGACTGAGGCTGCAGTGTGCAGCTAGTTAGTGTGCTCAAAGCCAAAGCAGTACTAGGCAGCAACAAAAGAGGGAATGAAATGGCTTGGCACTACTGACAATAATTTATTGCTTCATACGCTTGACTGTACAAAGAACATGCATAAAAATCCATATTGTACATAGCATGCAGTGAAAAAGTGATACTCATCGTGTACAGCGTTGTGGGAATGTGGGATGGCAGTGGGTGCTGCTTGGTGCCTGGCCTGATGACGGTTTCGTTTATGTGCACATTTGCCCATCCAAGCCTCAGAAGAAGATGATTAAGTAAAATGGTCATCAGGCCGTGCACCCAGGGGCACCCACTGCCATTCCACATTCCCACAACGCTGTACATGATGAATATCACTTTTTCACTGCACGCTATGCACATCATGGATTTTTATGCATTTTCTTTATGAAGTCAAGCGTATGAAGCAATACATTTTCGTCAGTAGTGCCAAGCTATTTCAGACCCTCTTTTTTTTTGCTACATTAGACTAATGCTGTGCCCTTTATCAGTAAATGGTATAACAATAAAACAGACACATAAAAAGTCAGGTAAATTCAACCAAGCATAGAACCACTATAAGCTAACAGTAAGAGAGGAAAAAGTAAAGTCCAGTGAAAAGAAGGAAACGGATAGTACTAAGAACAAAGTTTTGACTCCTCAGGAGGCCATAATGTTCTTAAATTCAATCTAAGTATTGAAATTCTACCCCTACTGACCAGGTTATGACATATTGTTCATTGCGGTCAAGGGAGAGAAGAATCAGTTCCTCCATAGCTGCAATTGAGTCCACTCTTCTAAGCCAAGCTTTGATAGGAGGTGGTGTGGTAGATTTCCAATGTAGGGGTATTAAGGCTCTGGCTGTATTTATCAGGTGAATCATTATAGATTTCTAATAGGATTTTATAGACTCGTGTATCATGAAGCAAGAGAGTGCCTGGTGAGAAACAAATCTTAACACACAAAATATGTTCTATCAAATGATGTACCTATTTTCAATAAGGCTCAATCAGTGGGCATGACCAGAAGATATGGAGAATTCGACCATCCTGTAACCCGCATCTCCAGCCCTTTCAGAAACCAAGGGAAATGTTTTTTGTAGGATTGTTGGAGTTTTGTACCATCTGGAAAGAATTTTGCAACCCAGCTCCTGGGTGTTGACACTCAGAGACTTTTTATGATTTAAGGTAAAGAGTCTTTGTCACTGCTCCTCATTCACAGGCATACCCAAGTCCCTTTCCCATAGCTCCTGAAGTTTAATCCTGTTAGTCTGAGGTGTTACTAGTAACATTTTATATATCTAGGTGGTGTTTCGCTAAGTATTACGTTTTCGAAAGCTACTCAAGAAATCATCCCTGGATTCAGATATTCTGAGCGGCTACATACCTATTTCCAACCTCCCATTTCTGAGAAAAGTCAGTGAGAAGGCTGCATATCTCCAACTTGAAGCCATGCTCTCAACGAACAACATTTTTGACCCCTTCAATCTGGCTTCAAGAAGCACCACAGCTGTAAAACAGCCCTTGTCCAGATTTGCAATGACCTGCTCATGGCCAGTGACAGAGGTGAGTGCTCCTTCCTGATACTGCTTGATCTCTCAGCGGCTCTTGATACAGTTGATGATGAAATCTTGCTTAACAGGCTGCAAGAGTACTGTGGCATTGATGGTTCAGACCTTCAATCATCCTCCTGCTTCTTGGCTGGCAGAGCACAAAGGATTGCCTTGGGGCCTTTCAAGTCCAACCCTACACCACTAAAATATGGTGTACCCCAGGGCTCGATACTATCCCTTTAGTTGTTTACCATGTACATGCTGCCACTTGGAAAAATCATTCAAAAACACAGTCTGACATACCACTGCTATGCTGACGACACCCAGCTATATTTGTCGTTCAAACCCGAAATGACAGACCCCATTCCAAAAATAAACACATGCTTGGCTGAGCCTCAGGAAAGGAGTGTATGAATGAAAACTGGCCTAAACTAAATGCTGACAAAACTTCAGCATTCTTGTTATCGGAGGTCAGCGCCTAGCAGCAAAGCAGCTCCAAGACAAATAACATTTATATTCCACTTTTTTTCCAGGTGGACTCAAAGCACTTGAGCTGCATCCACTAGGGCGCACCCAGTAGGCAGTAGCTGTGTTAGGGAGTCTAGCCCAAGGACTCCTTAATATGTGCTGGCTTACTGAAGAGGAAGAGCCAAGGTTTGAACCCAGGTCCCCCCCCCTAGGAGCCCTTAACCATTACACTATCCGGCCACTGCTCCAGATATAGTCCACACCACTTAGGGTAGGGAACTCTTACCTTACTAGCTCCAACAGCTTAAGTTTACTGATTGATGGGGAAATAAACTTCAGAAATCAAATTTCTGCTGTTGTGAAACACTCCTTTCACCTAAATGGCTGGATAGTGTAATAAGTGGCTAGATAGAGTAATAAGTGGCTGGATAGTGTATTGGATAAGGGCTCTGCCTGACACAGGAGTCCAGGATTCAAATCTTGGCTCTTCCTGTTCTGTAAGTCGGCACCTATTCAGTAAAGAGATCTTGGGCAAGACTCCCCAATACTGAAGCCAGTGGCTACTGCTCTGGTGAGTTGAGTCTGCCAGGAGAAAAGTGCAATATAAATGTTCTGTGTTATGTGTTAAGCACCTCATTCCTTCAAAGGATCTTCCAACCCTAGTTTACACCTTCATCACATCTCAGCTGGACTATTGCAATGCCCTCTATGCAGGCCTTTCAAATAAAGTCCTACACCACCTGCAGCTAGTACAGAATGATGCCACAAGACTGTTAACAAGCCAAGGTGTGAGTTTGCCCAGGAAGAATGCCAGGCCTACACCAAAGAGATGTCTCCTCACTTTTTTTTATTGTTGCGATCATGATAGGATTATCCCATTGTTTCTGCTATCTACCTACATTTTTTGCCCACCCTAGGTCCCGTGCTCTACATCCCACCGTTTTCCTGTTCCACTAAAGGAGCCCATACAGCTAGCGATTTTGCTGAATGATCGACCATTCAATTTGATAATTTCATCGAATTGTTAGGGAATCAAGGGAGAATCGAGTGTGTTCCAGTATGCCCAATCGATGAAAAGTGGTTGATATAATTTCGAATCGACCAGCTTATTCAATCAAGCAGGATGCAAGATATCTGTCGATTGCACAGTAATTGGCTACTGTTTATGTATCATCTGATTGACTCTGAATCAATTTTTGCATTCAAAGCATGGAGACACAACATCAGTCAGATTTATAAGTGAAGGTGAATCGCATAGGAATCGCTTCTAGTTTGTGGGTCACTAGCTGATCGACTTTTGATCAACTATGCTTAAGACGATTCCTGAATAAAGTCGATCGCTTTGTCGATTGAATCAGAATCGCTAGATGTATGGCTACCTTAAGGCTCACTTCTGGGGGGATTTAATGTTGGACTATTCCACCACTCTACAAAGCTAAGAAGATAGATGATATTTGTGCAAATCTAGAAGACCCATGCCACCTATTTCGGAAGTGATAACTCTCTTTGTTCTTGGAGGCTTATTTTCACAGATACATTTATTGATATGCTTTTCCTTTTAATGCTTCCAAAAATGTTAATGATTATTTAACTTGTTGTCAACCAGTACTCCTAGGTTTTTCTCCTTGAAAGATGAAGGAGGCACACAAATAGCATATTAAACTTACGTTTACTAATATGTTAGCAAAACAAAGCATGCTTTGGGGTCTCCCCTTCCTGATGAAGCATGTTGTGTTTTGCTACCATATAAGTAAAAGCAAGTTTAATACGCAGTTTGTGTGCCTCCTTCATTTTGTATACTGTTTGCTACCTTTGTGGACTGGTGACCCACAGGAGGATTAGTGCACTGGCAGACCAGGTGTGTGAAGCCCGGTAAGGACTACTCCAGCACACAGTCTACATTGCCTGTCCCCATCTGCATCCTTGTGAGGCCTGGCGGATCCACTGCCTTATATCAGTTCCTATGCCCCAATCTCCACCACAGTCTTCGCCTTATGTGGCACGTCCCCGGGCAGCTGAGGGATGACTAGTACGTTGTCCCAACACCCGGTTACACTCAGGACTTGAAGTGCGCAAGTTATATGAACTGACAAAGGTACCACCAGAACCCACTAAGCAGGAAACAGGCAAATCGTACTCAGGAACAGTCCAGGTCAGTAACAGATCTTAGATGTAAGGTACAAATTGTACAGCAAAACTTTATCCAAAAACGGTCCAGGGGTCACACAAGGAGTGTCAGCAGAGACAGGTCAGGTAATTTCCAAGGTTGATCCAGGCAGCAATCCAAAATGAGGTCAAAAGGTCACTCAAAGGTCAAACACAAGAGCTCAGAAAACAAGCGCACCCAGCAGAGCAACCCTAAGGCAACTGAAGCTATAACAGGCAAGGACACACTGCAAGGAGGAGGTTTATATAAGTGAAGGTCAAACCCCATTGGCTACACAACTTGAGTGGCTTCTTTAATTAATTACATCAGGCAGCTGCTAACGCCTGTGCCTGAGTGAGTAGATTGGGCGGGCGGCTGCACGCATCCCTGCCTGCTTATCTCTGGAGGATGCACTCACGCCCACGCCTAGAGGGATGCCGTGCACCTGAGATGGAGTCCTGCGTCGTGCCAACCTAGAAGCAGAAGAGCCCGGCCAACTCTTGGATGAACAGAACCGGCCGCCTTGCCGATGAGTTACTAACAATCCTATTTATTTTGTATTGGAACCCACTGCTATCACTCATTTTAAATATTATTTATTGACCACAACTCTTTGCTTCCTGTCCATAAGCCAGTTCCTTATCCATACACACAGATTTTTTTTCCAGACCTTGCATGTATTGTGTATTGTGCTCCTGTACAGCTGTTTGCAGCAGCTATGGCCAAGAGCATCTTGGGCATGCAAAGATTTGAAACATATGGAATTGCACATGTCCAGTAACCCCCGGTGGCAGCTGCTATATAAAACAAAGCAGGAGCACGTGGAGAAAGGGCCTGCCCAGTGGATCTCACCGAAGTTCCGAATGGGGACTACAGCTGCAAGATGAAAGGGAGGCCAGGCAGAACAAGGAACCTGGAGGTGTCTGGACACCTTATAGATAATCTCAGTAAATGTTTTTGGTCACTCTTTCCCCTCAGGTTTACTTTAAATACCTGCAAGTGTCCCTTCTCTATGAACAGAGGATATGTGTGGATCCTGCCAAAATATGAGGAGATAAGTGTAAGTAGAAAACCCCTGACAAAGTAAGTAGTAGGCACCCCTGTTAAAGCTATAAGTGAAACAGGTAGGGTGAGGAGGAGACACCGCCACTGCATGCTTGCATTTTCTGCTGGCTACTAGTAAGTGCCCCTGTCAGACGGACCCTTGATGTGAGTTCTCTATTACGTTATGTTTTAAATTGGATGTTATTGCATGTTATTATATGTTTAAGAAACAATATTTTTATGGAACGCTACACTTATATAGTATTTTTCATTTCCTCACTGGGCATATATGGGACTACTGCCATGGAGGATATATCTGGTGTATGTTTGACTCTTTGGAATCTGTAAAGACTATTTGCAGTCTGAGAAGATTGTTGCTGTGTGCCATGAGGAGAGCTAATATGTTATATGACCCTGTAACTCAGCTCACTTACAGTCCGTTAAGCTCAGTTACATCCTGGGTTGCGGGCACAATGTTTATGTGCTGAAATTTACAGCAGTGCAATTGTGAACATGGAGAGTGATGCGCTGAATTGATTAGGACTTTTTGTTGAGGTGCAAAAATTAGCCTGCACACTTCGGATTGTGACTGTTTTGCGCTGATGCGGACTGTTTTTATAAGTGTAAGTAGATAGGGATATAGGTCTGCTTCTTAGGCAGCTTTATTTATCTCTGTAATTTTTGCTCACATTTTTATGTGTTTTTCCAATTCTTCATTTTGCAATTTTTCAGTTCCGATCTTATTTTCTTGTAAACATTTTGTATGAGTTTTTCATGCATACCAATAAAGTTAATTCAAGGGAAATTTTATGTAATTAACTTTAAATTTCCATTGACTATTATTAAATGCGATGTAAGAGTGAACAGAGGCGCCAACAGGATAAAAGGTTCTAAAAGGCTTAAAATCCCCCAGGAGGTGGTGGTGGACTCGCCTCCCCAAAGCAGACAGGATGCCGTCAGTTTTATGACAACAGGTTTATTAAAGCGGAATATAACCCTGCATTTCAACTTTGCTCTAAAACATTATTTACAGCATATTATATGCAAAAAGCATTTTTTTTTTACTAGACCAGCATTGGAAGGGTTAAACACAGAGGTTTAAAGTTCCGTGGAGAGATATGCAGAACTTCAGATTGTTACATTCTATTTAGTCAAATGTATCTATTGAGAAATGTTACTCACTCTTTGGCTGTCCTCCAGCTCCTTCTCAGTGAGAGAGAGTGAGTCACATTCAACACTTAGATACATTTATGTAAACAAAATGTATCTATGTCAGCTTCGGATGCGTCTGCAGAAATCTCCAGGAATTTTAAAGCTCTGTGTAACCCTTCCAATGCTGGTCTAGTAAAAAAAAATGCTGGTTGCATATAATATACTGTAAATAATGATTTAGAGCAAAGTTGAAATGCAGGGTTATATTCCGCTTTAATATACTCCAAAACAAACAGTGCAATGCGTTTCAAGGGTATGTTCCCGCTTCCTCAGGCAATAAACAGATAGGAGTACACAGTATAGTCTCAAGGTCACGAATAGCGCCTCTTGTTCTTTTGTCTTCTTTTGTCTTTATTATTAAATGCGATTTGCACATCATGTACAAAAAAATGCAGCATTGCCGGGCATTTTAATGGAGTGAATTGCTTTTGAAAGTTTACACAAAAACGCAATTGGAATGGGATGCCATTGAAACAAATTAGAGGTGCGACAAATGCAAAATCGCAATCCAGCACAACACATGCAAATTCTGTGTGAAAGGGGCCTTAGGGAATTTTGCTATAATTTAAAACTGACATAATTATAGATCAGTGCTGCAAAAGTCATTTTGTTATATGATGTTATAAAAAAAAAAAAAAAAAAAAAAAAAAAAAAAAAGATCTTTACATTTAAACTTGCAGCCAAGTAAGATTTTCCAAAATTAACATTTAGATCATATTCCACCATGGCAACAGTAATCTATTTGGAGTACAGTGTATCTCTGCTGCATAAGCAATTCACTGCAGAGAGCAGAAACACTAGTGGCTGGTTGCCAACTCTCATATTCCTGTCTGCCAGTTCCTGTTAGAAACAAATGAAAATGTTATATACTAAAAACAAAGTTAGAAAGCCAAAGTGATATTTTCTGTTGGCCCTTGCAATATAAAAATATAAACTGAATAGACTGAAAGTTGAACTTCCCTTTAAACTTTTGTTAAGCTGACACATAGTATGACATGGAAACGTCACGCATTGTGCAAATTAATAATTTGAGGAAGTAACACTGAGGAAGTATTTTTCTGTCCTTTCACTGTGAATCATTTGCTTTTGATTTGATAGCTCAAAGAACACAAATAAAATATACGTACGCATTTCAAAACAGAGAACTGAGCACGGGTCTTTTAAGAGGCATGGAGCATCGATGGATTTTACTCTTTAGTGTTTGCCTTATATTTCAGCAAGTTTGGAGCTGCTGCAAACAGGTGAGTGGCTAAGAAAAAAGTAATTTTTATAGCATAAAATGCACTTAATCTTAAAAGTAATCCAAAGCATGGCAATTCACTTTTTTCTCCTGAGTTTTCTCCTAGATGATAGTTTAAAACTTGTCAATAAAATGCCTTTTAAACTACCAGCAAGCAACAAAATACTCAAAATAATTTTGATAATACTTTATACCTACTTATTTACACTGTTTTCCATTGCAAAATGCTAAAAAGTTATTTTAAATCAAAGATGAAATGTTTTCTCCTATGAGAAAACTAAGGTGAAAAATTGAATTGCATATGGCCCAAGTTGTCTGTATTTCTTTCTAAACTTTTTTTTGGTGTATATATAGCCCTGTACATTTTTATTCAGTGTTTTCTCACATCTTGTCTTCTTATCTTATCTACAAAATACATTTTCAGCATCTAGAAAGTGAAAAGGTATTAAAAGTGGTGAAGAAAAGTAATATCAAGATTAAGCAAACACGAGACAACATAGTTTGAGTACTTTTTTGGAGGGAGGGTGTGGACAACAGATTGAATTTACAGTATAAAAGGTTAAAACATCTTCAGTGAGAAAACTCAAAAGAAACATTTATTGAGTCAGGGTCATGCGATTCTCTCGCGCAGCACTGACACACTCTCATTTAGCAGTTCAAGCTGTAAATTGTAATTTCATTACTACTGGGCTGACATAATTTATTTGTTTATTTTTAAGTAGCATGTATACTAATTTTACTTTTATACATTTGTACTCTTTTAATGAATCCAGTCGTTCCTCTGTTCTGTGCTAACCTAGTGATATATCCAGTATGCTCACTTTAAAAGTAATGCCCAACCCATAGAATTTTCAGTTTTTTAGACAAAGTTGAGAGTAGTAAAACTCTTGTCAGGTTTTTAGTACGGTCTTATGGTTGTTGGGGATATTTCTTATTCTGCCCATTCCAGTCTCATGGATTTCAAATAAAATGTTCCTGAATGAAATCTGCTAGTCTGTTGTCACTGAAACCGACACATCTTTAGAGAGGTAATACACATGTCCTAGTGATAAATTTACATCTTTCTGTTTTTATATCAATTGTTCCTGACAGGAAGTGATTAGACCGCCACAGTAGGGATGAGCAGCACTATAAACCTGGCCGAGTTTCTAACATTCCTCCATTTTGTCCAAAACTGTGTTACTTCTGTGTCTTTAGACATGATATTTTCTATAATTCTTTACTTTTATGGTGATATGACTTTTATTTTTATTAGAAACTAAACAGAGTACTAAAAGCAAACATGAACTGTGCTTTAAATTGTAGACTTTTACTAACCTGGGGCTTTTTCCATCCCTTGTAGTCTGTGAGGTCCTTTGGCGTCCTCTGGGTTCCCTCCATTCTCCTGCTGGTGTCCCTGTAAGTCGTGCAACTGGAACTCCAGTCATGCTGACTTTGCAAGCGTGGTCCTGGCCATGCACCCTTCTAGATAGTGCCCCTGTCAACAGGAGCCTTATGTGCATGCACGGTTTATTCTTTTGAAAGGGGAACATAATTGAGAAGGGCACACAGATGGGACCAGGCACGTCCAACCTGGTGCGAGTTCCAGTGGCACAGCTTATGGGACCACCAGCAGGAGAATGGAGTTTTAAACTCAGTTTAGGTATGCTTGTGAAACTGGTTTAGGTATGCTGGTAAAACTAGAGTTAAATGTTCCCTTCTTTAACAGATTTGTGACACTAGTTTAATTGCTAAGGGGAAGGTTAAAGGATCCTCTTTAAAGAAAGTGCCTGAAATAGTTCATAATGCTTAGTTTCAGTTTGTCCCTGGAGTTTTAACATGGAACTAAGCCAACAGGAATCATACTGCACTGAGCTTTTGCTGATAGGAATTTGTTAAAAGATCTAGGAAATTCAGAAGACAAGGCTGAGCAAACAGTGGTGATGCAGTTCTGTGTGTACAGTATATGCATGCCAGCTACAGTGACTGTGTGACAGCTCTGTCTCTGTATTAGAACTGACATCACCATCATCATCATGTAGCAAGGCTTCTACCAGTGTGTGTTGTACTGTACACTGGAATGGGAGGCGGATTTAGATTTTTTCACAGGTGAAACTCCTTTGAAATAAAGACAGGCAGAATAATTATATTGGCACTTAAAAGTTAAGAGAAAATGTTTTATTGTATTGTATGCCAGATTGTAATTCCTTTTTCAAGCAAAACCAAAAGTTGTAGTGTCCTTTTGCTGCAGATCTCTCTGACCCACGCCAACCTCAAGAAGAGATTACTTATGTAAATGCCAAGGAAACTCCTTTCTTGAGAGGATAGACAGCAGGTCAAACATCTGTGTGGACTTTGCTGTCACTACTCTCAATTCTCCATTTCATTCTTTCACTTCCCTGTTTGACTGTTGTACTGTTTAGCTTCCCAAACCTGAAGGTATTTGCAAAAATTCAAATTTAATTAAACAGGAAGTTATTCCCATAATATATATTTTCAGGGCAGTGATCTGCTGGCATCAAACCAACAAATGTTGATTCAGGTACTAGCTTTTTTGATTTAAGGTGCCTATTAATGGTACAATAGTTTCCTCAGATGCAATCATTCAATCAGATTTGTGGGATCGTAAGTAATTGGAAGGTAATTTTCAATTTGACATAGATTGAACCATTCTCTTTTCAGATACACTCATACAATCCAATATTCTGATCGACAAAATTCTGTATTTCTCTCAACCATACAACCGTTTCACTTTGATTTTCTCCACGTACTATCAGAATCAGAATACATTTGATTCACCATTCGTACATGACATATGTACCATTACAACAGTGTTGTATGCTGAAAGTACATTATAGGGTGCACTGCATAACAGTGGGTATTGCTGAAATGGAGGGGGGGGGGGGCTGAGTTGAGGAACATGACATCTTGTGGGAAGAAAGTTTCTGTGCCTGAAAGTTCTGGTGGAGATGGTCCTGAAGTGGCAAAACGATGGGAGTAGGTTTAGCTAGAGGTTGCTGTGGTGGGAGGTGTCTGTTGCAATCCTGACAGCCCTGGATTGCAGTCTGGAGAAGTACAAGTGGTCTAGAGATGGGATGGGGGACCTGATGATCTTCTCAATAGTTTTGATGAGTCTCATACAGAGAAATGTATTAGTGCTATCAGAATACAGTGAAATAATAATGCACTGGAGTGGTTCTGTGCCTGCAACTTAATGAGGCAACAGTAGTATGCACACAGCTCTGGGTGTTAGTGGGCTGTGAACTGTCACACAGAAAAAAACCCCACAGGAGAACGATGTGCTAGCCTTCAAAAGGGTTGTTTGCTTTCACAGTTAGTGAGGAACAAGGACACAGGCCTAGCTAATGCGTTCCCTACCTATCTGCAGCAAGTCTGACCCTGCTCTCACTAACAGTCAGTAGCCAGCAGAGAATTAAACCAATATGGCCATCGCAACTGCTTTTTAATAGGGGGTGCATCGGTCCAGGAAGGGGTGCTAGCTGATTGGCTGCCATGTGTCTGCTGACTGTGAGGTAAAGGGTCAAAGTTTAGCTAAATGTATAGGGGTCGAATCAAACACGCCAAATGTTCGCTGTTTGCTGCAAATGCTATCAGATGATGTTCGCAGAATACTGCTCCCCGGCAAACTGTTAGGGCCATCTCTAATAGAAGGGTGTATCAGCAAGCTATATAGCTAGCCAATATAATAGACAGTAAAACCATAGCTATCAAGTGCAAAAAAACATATCCCAGAGGAAATCCAGAGTGATATCAACAGCAGAAAAAACATATATACAGTGCTGCCCATAATTATTCATACCCCTGGCAAATGTTCACTTAAAGTTAATTTTATTCAACCAGCAAGTCATTTTAGCAAGTCATTTCAAAATAGTACTTGCTGGATGAATAAAAGTAACTTTAAGTCAAAATAAATAATTATGGGCAGCACTGTAGGTATAATAAGCCCCAGGTGAAATATAGATGAAAGTGCTTCTGAGTAAGAGCCCACATACCAAGAAGCAAAACAGTCATAGATATCTGAACATCGTGCAGCTTGTACAAGTCCCACATAACAGAGAACAGAGTAAAAGCACTCCGACACAGAGAAGAGGACAACAAAAAAGCAGCAGGGGTCCTCAAACATATAACTCTCACAGCTGGTATAATTTAAAGGGAGAAAATGTAAGGTAATTGGATACATAAAGAGCCAGTGGTTGAGTTGAGCCTCATCTACACGTGTAGATGAGGCTCCGATGTTCCTTATCAATCGAGCCGCTGATGCGAGGGGACAATAGCAGGGAATCAAGCGGAAGATAAGCGGCGCCGGCAGGGAACGAGCGGGAAATCGTATCCGACGCACACGCGCGGGCGAGCGGGGTACGCGGCGGGTACGCACGGGGATGTGGAAGAGGCGATGCGGCGGCTAATTGAACTGCCGGATCGGAGCCTCATTTACACGTGTAGATGAGGCTTTGGACGTGTAGTTGAAATGATTGGGAGTAATCTAGTGTAGGTAAACGCAAATAGAAATAGCTCTTGAGTATTGTGCAGATAGTATAGGACTGCACATCTATTGCATTAGATATAGATCACAGGTTATGTCATCAACTAGATATAAGCATAGATTGTACATTACACCATCCATGCATGTGTAAATACAGATAAGGGTGCAGATAGAAATGGTCCAGATAACTCACCCAATCAGTAGGTGACTGTGGCACCCCAACTCCTATCTCTGTGTCTGGCATGTTGGAGTACAAACAAGCCCATGCACAGATAGGTTGAAATCCATGCCAGGCTCATAGGCCAATCAGGAGTGTTATTAGGGAGAAACTGCGGGCTGAACAAATAATGGTGGACATAGATTGGGCAGGGTATCGCCAGTGCATGGCATCAGTGCATAACTATGTATAACTATGTAAGCGGAGGATTAGGGGGAGGGAGGGGCGACTGGGGGGAAAGTGTTAGTCAAACACTCAGGAGTGGCTGATGGGGTCAAGTGGAATGACCTGCATGGCTGTCCTTGCCATTTTGATTGAGGGTAACATTGACCATTTATGTATGTATGTATGTATGTATGTATGTATGTATGTATGTATGTATGTATGTACTGTATGTATATCTATAATCAGCCTTCTAACCTCTGAGGCATGGAGACTAAGTGAGCACGGGTCTTCACCAGTGCATCCCGCAAGGTATGATGGGCCATCAGCCCCTAGTGGGTGATGAACTACTTTGCTGCCTATTGCACACGAGGTCAAACCCCTCAGGGCTGCCCCACCAGAGATGGGAAGAATAGGAGGCGCAAACTCTGAGATGTGGGTAGAAGGAAGAACTACTGATCAACCTGGTTGAAGGCAGGACTAGGGGTTATGGCAACTGGACTGACAAGCAGTAGAGCTGGCTGATGGCAGGACTGGAAGACAGGACTAGATAACATTAGATAATCAAACTGACAGGTCTGGCAGGACTGGCGAGACAAGACTAACATGACATGGCGTGACAGGACTAGCTGACAGAACTGACGTGACTGGGCTGACAAATGGCTTAGAGACAAGATGGAACAGCGCTGAGTGGTCATCATTTTAATACCCTGGTCTTTGCACCAGTGCTTTTGCCCCACCCCCAGCCACAGCTACAACCAGCTTGAGGAAGCGCGCACACTCATAACAGCGTGCAGCCGCTGCCACAGGAATAGGAATGGAGTGGACGCAATTCCCGGAGATCTGTCAGGATGGCAACTGAAGAGGCCTTTGCTGGACGGACCCTGGGACCGGTGAATATAACAGAGCATCAAAGAACAGGTTCTGGTGCATCTTTGGCTGGACAACATCCCTCCTGAAAAACTTTTTTTAACAAAAGGACTCTCAGATATCCACTGCCTCTGCTGCAGGGTAATATGCAAGGTGATCATTCTGCCCCGGGCTCTCCTGTCGCAGGAAAGTCGCACCGCACCATGTGTAAAACTAGCCTAAATTGTCACCCCAGTGCTTAATTGTGACAGAAATTGATTGTGTATATGTGTATGTGTTCCTTCAGCCTAGTTTTCACAAAAAAGATTGATGCTGACTGTGACAGCAGGTGACTGCAATTTCTTTGAAGTATTTGGGGACTCTACCTGAGGTCTGCTATAACCGTAAGAGGATAAGGTACAGAGCCTGAAGGTACAGAGCCTGAAACAGATCTCTGAGGTACAGAACCTGAAACAGATCTCTGAATAATGACCCCACTGGAGCATGGGAAAAACTACAAACCTTCTATAGGAAACTACAGAGATTCCAAATTAACAACAAAAAGAAAAAAACTTCAGAGACTTAGAATTAAGAGTGGACGCCTGGATACACAAGCAGCCAAAAAAGAGAAACCCACAAGTGTAATGAATCTTTCCTGTTATCAGGCTATTGAAGCTGAAATGTCAGTACTCTCCAAAGGCCTGTCATTCTGCCCTGCGAGACCCATAGACAGGACTGCTCTCTGTGGAGATATGGAGTAATTTTTCAGAAAGCTGCGACTCAAGGAACACTACCATGATAAGGAGGCCTGTGATACAATGGATAATGAACCAAAACGCACCAGATCTAAAAAGAAGAAAAATAGATGGACCCCCAAAGAAGGAAAAAAACTGACCCTGGATAAATACATCAACAAATTCAGATGCAGAATCTCTGACAGGATCCTGAATAAAAGAAAGACACTGGCCCAGAACGTAACACCACAGGAGCAACAGGCCATCAGATCCCTTAAGGAGAATAAGGACATTATTATTAAACCAGTGGATAAAGGTGGTATCATAGTCATAA
This sequence comes from Hyperolius riggenbachi, assembly GCF_040937935.1. Classification (NCBI taxonomy): domain Eukaryota; kingdom Metazoa; phylum Chordata; class Amphibia; order Anura; family Hyperoliidae; genus Hyperolius; species Hyperolius riggenbachi. The sequence continues at coordinate 200,019,499 of NC_090653.1, read as the reverse complement.
TGAACACCAGTGACTACATCCAGGAGACACAAAGACAGTTATCCAACACCACTCACTATGCCAAATTACAGGGGGACCCCACAAAAGGCTACAGGATAGCACTCAATAGGATGGTTAACCGATTGCCTGCAAATATCAGACAACATGTAAGGACTCTTATCCCTGAAGAGCCTAGAACAGCCTGCTTTTACATGCTTCCCAAGATCCACAAAGAGGGAAACCCAGACAGGCCCATAATCTCATGGAGCAGAACTCTTACAGAGAACATCTCAGGGTGGCTGGAAAACATCTTGAAACCTCTTGTCTGTAAAAGACCCAGCTACATACAGGATACCACCCACCTCCTGAACAAACTGACAGCCATCGGTCCAGTACCTGATGGAACCATACTGGCCACAATGGACATGGAGTTCTGTACACGAACATCCCCCATGATGATGGGATTGCGGCCTGTCGTAAATATCTTCAGGGTCAGGGCATACCTGTAAAGCCTATTGCTGGACTAATCAAATTCATTCTTACCCATAATTATTTCACTTTTGGACAAGACCTCTATTTACAGCAGATGGGGGTGGCAATGGGTTCACGATTCGCACCACAGTATGCCAAGCTCTTCATGGCCAAAATCGAAGAGGAATACCTCAATGCATGTGGCATAAAACCCATGGCCTACTTCCGCTTCATTGATGATATTTTAATCATCTGGTCCGCAAGTGAGGATGATCTCCAGTTCCACAGGAACTTCAATGCCTTCCATCCTACAATCAAATTGAAACTTACCTACTCTCACACAGAGATTAACTTTCTGGACACCACCATATACAGTACATTAGGGGTAACAACCTACAAGCGTCTGTGTATCGCAAACCTACAGACCGCCTCACATACCTAAGATATGACAGTTTTCATCCCAAGCACATTAAGAACTCTATAATTTACAGCCAAGCTATAAGGTACAATCGGATTTGCTCTGACAGGATGGACAGAGACAAGCACCTGGATCGCCTTAAGAACACTTTCATTAAACAAGGTTACAGTCCTCCTATGATTGAGGCACAAATCAAGAAATCCAACATCATCCCCAGGACCAAACTCTTGAAATATAAGCAAAACCAGAAAGAAGATCGTGTCCCTTTGATTGTCACCTACAACCCACACCTGGAAATCTTGAGGATTGCTAAGGAACATCATCCCATTTTACACAAGGATCACAGACTGAGAAATATATTCCCTAAACCTCCGCTCTTGTCATATCGGCAACCACACAATCTAAAACAGATGATTGTCAGGAGTTCTTGGAATAGGCCACAACAAAATGGAACATCACCCTGCCGACAAAACAGGTGTGGGACCTGCAGATACATTGACTCCACTGACAGGTTTACTACCAGGTTCACAACAGGAGTTTTGTACATATGTAGTTCACGGTCCCGGGTAGCCGCTCACACACATGCTGCCTCAGACCCTCTTCACCAGCTACTTCCTCATAGTGCCGATCACGTGACGTAGCTCCGCCCTATGCATTTCGTCAGGGAACTGACTCATCAGGGACATACGTCACAAAGGGCACATCGGAACTACATATGTACAAAACGCTTGATGATCTTCTACACTTGTGAGTGCAATATTTTATGCTTTTAAGGATATTAAAAGGTTTTATACTATCTGGTGCTTTCTAAGTCTTAGATTGCTACGTGATTGGAAGTGAGCCTTGCCACATCCCCTGTTTATGCCTTATATCCAGACCTCCGGATTAATAGGAGGCTGACTGGGTGAGTGCGGGAGCATTGGGGGGAGTGTGATCCTGCACGAGGTGGACCTTGAGGTCACTTTGATTGGTGATGGGCAAGTTGTAAGTGTTGGATTACGCTATGTGCCCTTTTCTCTTTACATCTATATGACGTGTTGGCCAAGCTATCAAGGAATCGGTTACAGCCCTGGGAGGTCCAATCGGATGTTCTAAACCTCTGGATGGTGACTCTCTGATAAACTGAACTTTGTGTGGTCTTTGAGCCGTGAGCGCTTCTGAACTTTTTGCATAATTGATTTTCAGGCTAGTTACAGACTGCCATTTATCAGTGCGCTCCACTTAAATCTTTATAACTCTGGTTTTTTTCCTAAGCGCAGACTTTTTTTCTTTTTTCTTTCACAACAGGAGTACAGAGTACAAGGCACATTTTCCTGTACATCCACCAATCTGGTATATCTGATCAATGTATATATACATTGTACAGCGCTGCGTAATATGTCGGCGCTATATAAATACTAAATAATAATAATAATGTGTGCTAAATGCCCCAATGTTATGTACGATGGTGAAACTGGACAAACGAATGAATGGACACAGACACACTATTAATGATAGCAAACCTGAAATCCCAGTGGCTACACACTTTTGTTCCAACGGATACAGCATGTATGATCTTCATGTCGCTGCCCTGAAGGGTGGCTTAAAAACGTCAAATGATCGATTAATAGCAGAATTTTTTTTATAAATTGGTTCAAAGCGGTGGACAAAGGTTTGAATAAGGACAACATTTTTTTTTATATTGGTATGAGGCTGATGATATTTCATGTCAAAACTTTTTCTCAGCCTATATAGCTAAACTTGTGAACTCAGAATTTACGATCAGTGGCGTAGCTAAAGAGCTATAGGCCCCGGTGCAAGTTTTGCATGGGGACTAATCTCCCCCAAACACTCTTTACATTATAATTGATATGGCGCACCAAAATCTGTAAAGGACAACAACAGTGTCAGAGGTGCAAGTTGGGGATGGTAAACAGTTTGTTAATGTTTAAATCATTTATAGAAGTGATTATTACCAACACAGGGCCAATAGAGAGCTAATATTGTGCTTGAGAGAGGTCCCCTCGGGGCCCCTCTGAACCAAGGGCCCCTATGCGACCCCTATTGCTACACTACTGTTTACGAAGCCTCTGTGACAGTCCAACTCCCAGGTCTGTGAGCATGATGTAAACAAGGATTCTTAACTCGGCTAACAACCTCCCACCCCATTTAGATGTTCTGTTTCACTTAAAGGAAAAATCCAAGCCATCATCCAGTCTGTACTGCGCAGGCGTAGAACTACTGCGCCTGTGCAGTACAGACCTGATGACGTTGGCAGGACCATGTGACCCTCACCATGGAGAGCAGATGAAGCTGACCCGCGAAGGACACTGGGAGCCACCAGAGCTGCGGCGAGGGCACAGGATGGATGCCAGGGACTGGAGGAAGCCCCAGGTAAGTGAATTTTGATTTAAATTTTTGCTTGGACCATTACTTTAAGGCATCTTAATGACATGTATTTATGCTTGAAAAAAAGCTATATATTACCTTTTGATGTTGCATGTATAAAGCTGTACCATCAGCCTGCAAGCAAACAGGATTTAAGCCCGACAAAGGTTGCAAAGCCGAAAGCTTGCTTTTTCTTATTCTTTTTAGTTAGCCAATAAATGGTATCATCTTGATTTAAAACTTCTTGCTTTTACTGATGGCTAACACGGTACAATACCCTACTGTTACTACCTGAGATCTTTAACCACTTAAGGACCGCAGTGTTAACCCCCCCTAAAGACCAGGCAATTTTTCACTAAAGTCATCGCTGCAGGGCCGTACATGTCAGCCCACAAGTGATCACCCCCCTTTTCTGCCCACCAACAGAGCTCTCTGTTGGTGGGCAATGATCGCTCCCCCAATGTTTATTTTTTTGTTATAAATATTTATATGATTATTTTTATAAAAATGTTTTTTTTTTTTTTGCCCAGCCCACTCAGTGTGATTGGCTGTCATAGGCTTCCTTGCCGCCCAGGGTGACAACCGTGTCACACGGCTGTCCCCAGTACATCGCTGCCATAGATCGCAGCGCTGTACATAGTAAATAGATGGCGGTTTCGGTGTCTAACAGTCTCCTAGCGGCGATTGCTGCTGTTAGACTGATGACGGAGCTCCGCTCTGTCATTCATGTGGAGATGCGTGTGCATCGGCATGCGTGATCTCCTGCAAAACACGCCCCCAGGACTGCACGCAGATCGGCGTTAGGCGGTGCTGAGGCTGCCACCGCGTCCACGCCAATTGGTGTGGAGTGGTCCTCAAGAGGTTAATGCAATATCTGAAATATGTTTTTGATTGCATTTCAGCAAAACAGTAAGAAAATTGAAAGAGTGAGTGGGCGAGCATGTGAAAGATGTAAAGTTGGAAGAGCTGCAAAGTCCCATTGCAGTACACTTTCAGAATATTATAATGGAGACATCACCAGAACAAAATTTAAAGAAATCTACAAGAGAATGCCAATGCATTTATAGATTAGGCACCCAAAAACCTGTTGAGCAAATTATTACTATTTTAATGTTTTTGGATATAAGCAAGTAAGTTGTTGAAAACTGTGGAGCAATAGGGGGTGATAAAATCTTCATATGAAACTGCTGTGACCGAAAGGGGAAAAAGTACTGCGTTGCTGAGCAGTGGCAGATGATCAATGATACGCATATATTACTCAGTTTATGCAAATGTATGTATACATACATTTGCATAAACTCAGAAATGTTTGCATATCATTGATCATCTCTAGTGGCAATCAGTCTGGAACATAAGAAAGCTGTAAAATATAGAAAGAGTTAATGATAGTCAGACACTGGGTATAAAGAGGAGTGACTGACCATCTGCCAATCACACCCTGACGCAGCCCATAGTGGGATGAGCTAAATGCATCGGTGGCAGGGCTGCATGATCTACATCATCATAAGAGAGCATTCCTATTCCCATACACCTGACAACACCTAAACATTCCCACACACCTGACAGCTGGTACCGGTGTATGGTTTATGGCGGATCAGGTCATTTGGGCACAGGGATCAGCAGGTATCTAACAGACACCTGTGCTAATTATCAGCAATCAGTCACTCAATCTGTGAATTGGGTGCTTTATGCAGCTAGTAGCCAATCGACTAATACATAGACTACAACTAGCAGTCATTCAGGCGCCAGGGTTAGGAGCTTTGTTTTAGGCACTTGGGGGATACAGGGAGGATTAGGGTTAGGCAGTAAATGGGGGTTTTCATTTCAGGCACTTGGGGTAGGGGATTAAGGTTAGGCATTAGGTGGGGTTTTTCTTTTTAGACACTAGAAGAGGAGGGTTGAAGGGAGAATGAGTGATAGGTAGTCCATGGTAAAATATTGGTAATTCAGATTACAGATATTTTATTAGTAGTGGCACCAACTGGCAACCAACTCCTGCGGCGGCACCGCAATAGGAACTTGTTGATGGGAGTGAGTTGGTATGGTATGTGTAGTGTGCTGCTGGTCTGGATCACCTAATTCAATTTAGTATTCGGGTTGGAACTTGTTATACATCTTTTTACTAATAAATCTTGGAATTTTTAACACACACACACACACACACACACACACACACACACACACACACACGCACACACACACACAAATATCCTATATAATAATGTGCAAGTGTCTCTGCATCCCATCCCTCACTTCCTGTGTGTGTTCCGTGTGTTTTGCGCTACTGAGAATGTGCAGGGAGGGACGAGAGACACTGAGGAGGGCGGGGCCAGAAGGGGCGGGCTTGTGCGCACAGGGCGGGCATGCACGCAGGGCGGGTGCGTGCAGGGCATGTGCGCAGTGGAGTGGTGACTCGCACGCATGTGCGCAGTGGAGTGGTGACGGACCTAGCCCGTTTTTAAATGGGCTAAGGTCACTAGGATATATAAAGTCCACGTGCACTTTATTGTATTTATGGGGGGGATTTTTGTTGTATTTGGAAGCTCTCCTCTTGTGGGGCTCAGGTATTAGTGAGACAGGTGTGGATTGCCCTCCAATTTATTATTATTTCCTATGTTTTTGATTGTGCCTAAACTAATTTCTACAGCTAAGCATACAGTGGTCAGAAATGAATGATGTTTGTTCTGTTTTCAAGTGGATTGTGAGATCAAATATGGCAAGCAACTTCCTTCCCCTTCCCAAGGGAGGCACTTCACCAAACCGTTCATTCAATGTCTAACAACACAAACTGAAAAATAACATGCCAGGAGCCCTCACAGTCTTAGCACTGTATCAATATGAAAACTGTTTATGATTAATGTGGAATAGTTACTATGTATTGTACTATACACATCAGCACCTGAGCGATGAATTATATAGTGTGTTGGATTTATAGTTCACGGAGTAGATTGGAAGGTGGTGGAAGAGGTGGTGCTTGTTAATATTTAACCTCAGGCAGCAGAATAGATAGGAACAGCCCTTTGATTTATTCACTCAGCAGTCACCACAATTCATTACAATTAGAGAATGTAAGATGGAGCCACGGGCCCTGTTTATATCAAATTGTTAATTTACAATGACCAGAATTAAATATATGTTAATAACATTATTTTCCTTTTCACTGCAGGAAATTCATTTGGAATCCTTGAACTGTTGTAACTGCAATTTCTCCACAGTTCCTTTGGATTTGCCTGAAGAGGTTAGGAAGTTAGATCTTAGTTTTAATCCTCTTAAACATCTTTACTACAAAAACTTCTCAGGAGTACCTCAACTCCAGCTTCTTGACCTCACAAGGTAAACAGATGTTCTATCCTTAGAGTATTTAGCTCACTGTAGTATGTTACATTTCATATTTAATTATTACATTTGTTAGCTAATATCTTTTCAGTTATCATTTTTATAAGCGATTACAGTTTGGTTAAAAAGACATTTGTTTATCAAGTTTAACCAGAAGAAAATAAATAAATAAAAATCATGTACAATTAGTAATTATAGCTGTGGATATTCTGCAATGCAAAGAAAGCCTATAAGCTTCCTTTCAATGCAGATATACAGTAGAATTTGTCATAATTACTTCCTGTGGTAAAATATTCCACATTTTAACCACTCTTACTGTAAGGAACCCCTTCCTAAATACAGTAGATAGCAAAAATTAATTCCTCCATATGCAGATTATTTACAACAGTCAATCCAGAATACCATATATCATTGAATATAAAATTGACCTCGTGTATAAGTCAACTCCTAAATTGACCCTCTAATGCTGGCATTTTTTTAATTACACAGGTATAAGTCTACCCAGCAAAGTTAATGGCTGCACTTGCTGACCAGGAGGAGTTAACAGCTATACTTGGGGATCAGGAGGGGTTAATGGCTGCACTACCTGAAGTATTGCAGCCATTAAATCCTCCTGGTCCCCAAGGGCAGCTAATAACTCCTCCAGGTCCCCAAGTGCAGCCATTAGCCCTCCTGGATTCCCTGTCCCTATCCCTTCTTGTAATTAAAGTGGTTAATATCTATCTTGCCTGACCCTCCCCCTTATTTGTTAATTACTGTGGCCATGTATGCTTCACCATACTCCCACTTAAGGATATTGTACAGCACGACCTTTTTCCACCAGGCTGAAGATGCCTATTGTTGTAAACACTAGAAAAATCTCATATTTAGGTGACATGTTGTTGCTCTCTATCTGCCTTCTCTCCGCTCTCTGTACATACTCTCACCTCTCTAATCTCCAAATCCCATGTAACTACCAGTTCTTTAAATCCTATTCTCTCCCATCTCATTCCACAGCTATCCTCCTCCTTCATGCCTGTACTAATTCTCTCCAATGGCATCTTTCTATCCTCACTCAAAAATCCTGTTCTGAAACCACTACTTACAACCATCTCTAGATCCCACAGAACTTCCCAACTACTGCCCAGTGTCACTTCTACCATTTGCATCCAAATTACTTGAGTGCCATATACATGCTGAACTAAGCCATTATTTATCTGCTACCTCCCTGCTTGATCAGTTCCAGACTGGCTTTCACTCTAACCACTCGACAGAAACAGCTCTTACTGAAGTGACCAATGATATTCTTACGGCTAACTCCAAAGACCATTATTCCATACTCATCCTTCTTGAACTGTCATCGGCATATGATACTGTCAACCACACCTTACTCCTACAGATCCAATAAAAAAGTAGATGACGCTGCTTCTCTTAAGTATTATATTGTGAACTCTACAAATTGATCCTCCCACCTGCTGCTATCTTATATGCAGTGGTATACCCCTTGACCCCACTGACTAACAACTTACATAATTATATTACAAAAAGAAGGAGCGCAGGGGATCAATATTAAAATATCATAACTTTACTTTAAATTATTTCATCAGAAGAAATATTCCTTACATTCCCTCTCCACACACAAAATACACTGCGCATACACACATGGGAGTTTTGCGGTGCCCTGGAAAAAAAAATTATATATATATATATATATATATATATATATATATATATATATATATATATATATATATATATATATATATATATATATATATATATATATATATATATATATATTTGTAAAAAGCATACACACAAAAAAAAGTTCAAGCTATGATTTGTCCGGTTGATATAAAAGGCCAGCTTTACTATCGCCCTTTCCAAAAAGAATATTCACATTGCACATGAAAAAAAGGGGGGAGTTGTTATCTTGTTTTCAATATGAGCTTAAGTAAATAATGAAGTATACAGTGGCTAGCAAAAGTATTCGGCCCCCTTGAAGTTTTCCACATTTTGTCACATTACTGCCACAAACATGAATCAATTTTATTGGAATTTCATGTGAAAGACCAACACCAAGTGGTATACACGTGAGAAGTGGAACAAAAATCATACATGATTCCAAACATTTTTTACAAATCAATAACTGCAAAGTGGAGTGTGCGTAATTATTTGGTCCCCTTTGGTCTGAGTGCAGTCAGTTGCCCATAGACATTGCCTGATGAGTGCTTATGACTAAGTAGAGTGCACCTATGTGTAATCTAATGTCAGTACAAATACAGCTGCTCTGTGATGGCCTCAGAGGTTGTCTAAGAGAATCTTGGGAGCAACAACACCATGAAGTCCAAAGAACACACCAGACAGGTGGCTAGAAAAAGATTTCTAAAGCCTTGAACATCCCACGGAGCACTGTTCAAGCGATTATTCAGAAATGGAAGGAGTGTGGCACAACTGTACACCTACCAAGACAAGGCCGTCCACCTAAACTCACAGGCCGAACAAAGAGAGCGCTAATCAGAAATGCAGTCAAGAGTCCCATGGTGACTCTGGACGAGCTGCAGAGATCTACAGCTCAGGTGGGGGAATCTGTCCATAGGACAACTATTGGTTGTGCACTGCACAAAGTTGGCTCTTATGGAAGAGTGACAAGAAGAAAGCCATTGTTAACAGAAAAACATAAGAAGTCCCGTTTGCAGTTTGCCACAAGCCATGTGGGGGACACAGCAAACATGTGGAAGAAGGTGCTCTGGTCGGATGAGACCAAAATGGAACTTTCTGGCCAAAATGCAAAACGCTATGTGTGGCAGAAAACTAACACTGCACATCACTCAGAACACACCATCCCAAATGTCAAATATGGTGGTGGCAGCATCATGCTCTGGCATTGCTTCTCTTCAGCAGGGACAGGGAAGCTGGTCAAAGTTGATAGGAAGATGGATGGAGCCAAATACAGGGCAATCTTGGAAGAAAACCTCTTGGAGTCTGCAAAAGACTTGAGACTGGGGTGGAGGTTCACCTTCCAGCAGGACAACAACTCTAAACATAAAGCCAGGGCAACAATGGAATGGTTTAAAACAAAACATATCCATGTGTTAGAATGGCTCAGTCAAAGTCCACATCTAAATCCAATCGAGAATCTGTGGCAAGATCTGAAAACTGCTGTTCACAAACGCTGTCCATCTAATCTGACTGAGCTGGAGCTGTTTTGCAAAGAAGAATGGGCAAGGACTTCAGTCTCTAGATGTGCAAAGCTGGTAGAGACATACCCTAAAAGACTGGCAGCTGTAATTGCAGCAAAAGGTGGTTCTACAAAGTGTTGACTGAGTGGGCTGAATAATTACGCACATCCCACTTTGCAGTTATTGATTTGTAAAAAAATGTTTGGAATAATATATGATTTTCGTTACACTTCTCACGTGTACACCACTTTGTATTGGTCTTTCACGTGGGATTCCAATTGAATTGAATCATGTATGTAGCAGTAATGTGACAAGCTTGCTCCTTGCTGGTTCTTATTGCTAAAATAGCACCCCACAACAGCTCTTTTGAGAGCTAATCTTGTTCTTGTGAACTATTTTTTTTTCTGTGTGTCCCACTGACACTTGTGTTGCATAGACAGCCTTGATAATCCATACTGTGTGTGTGCCACTGCCAGGCCCAGCACATTCAGTGACTACCTGTGTGTGTGACAGGTGCACATTGTAATACCCATTACTGCATATACCTACCTACCTACCTGTTGTTCACAGTGCACCCACCTACCTATGTGAGTGCACGCAGTATTACTGTGCCTGTCCGCTACCTGCCTGTGTGTGTGTGACAGGTGCACATTGTAATACCCATTACTGCATATACCTACCTACCTGTTGTTCACAGTGCACCCACCTACCTACGTGAGCGCATGCAGTGTCACTGTGCCTGTCCGATACCTGTCTGTGTGTGTGTGACAGGTGCACATTGTAATACCAGGTACTGCATATACCTACCTACCTGTTGTTCACAGTGCACCCACCCACCTACCTACGCGAGTTGAGCGCATGCAGTGTCACTGTGCCTGCCTGCTACCTGTCTGTGTGTGACAGGTGCACATACCTACCTGTTGTGTTCAGTGCACCCACCTACCTTCGTGAGTGCACGCAGTGTGATATACCACTCCGTGCATACCTGTAAACTGCACCTGTGTGACTGCACATTGTATTAGTCAAGTCAGTGTATACCTTTCACTTCATCCCCCCCGATATGGACACAACGGACAAAACAGGCAGTGGTAGAGGCAGACCCAGAGAAGGCCACCCGGCAGATCTGTGCAAGGTCGTGTTGATGTGATTTCGTGCGGCCCTTGACCAAAGTACAGTGCTCAGAAGAAGGCACGTCCTACCAACTTCCAAGATTGTCAGGACGTGGTTGACTATTTAACACAGAACACCTCATCTTCCGCAGCCAACAGCGCTACTACAAGCACCACATCCGTTGCATTTGACACTTCACAGGAGTTAATTGGTGGGAAATGAACTGATTCACAGCTATTATTGTTACAACCAGATGAAGGCGCTAAGCAAGTTACACCACTTCATGGGCTTGATTCACAAAAGAGTGCTAACTGTTAGCATGGCCGTTTTCAGGCAAATTTTCGCATTGTGCGCGATAGCAAATTTTCACGCGAAACGATAACGTTTTTGCGTGCAAACGCAAATTTTTACACAAAAACGATAACTATTTCGCGCAAAAACAGTTTGCACGTAAAAAACTGTATCATTTCGCACGAAAATTCGAGATCGCGTGCAATGCAAAAATTCACACGAAAACGCCCATGCTAACAGTTAGGACTCTTTTGTGAATCAAGCCCCATATGTCTGAGTTAGGTGCTGACACTATGGACTTAACGTGTGAAGATGATGAAGTACCTGCTGTTGGTGCAGTTTTGGAGGTGTCTGAGGCAAGCGAAGCTGAGCAGGATGATTATGATGATGACGATGATACGGATCCCACGTATGTTCCCAATAGAGGAGATGAACAGGGGGACAGTTCAGAGAGGGAGTCAGAGAGGAGTAGGAGAAGACAAGTTGCTGAAAGAAGCAGGGGAGCTCGTCGTCAGAAACAGCTGGTGGCAGTGTCCGGCGCTATGTATCGCCACCTATGGACAGCCAGCCAACATGCCCTTCAACGTCAGCTGCTGATGCCACCATAGTGCCATCACCCCAGGGGGGCTCAGCGATTTGGACATTTTTTAATGTGTCTGCCTCAGATTGGAGCAATGCCATCTGTTGTCTCTGCCTCCAAAAATTGAGCTGTGGAAAAGCCAACACTCACGTAGGGACAAGTGCCTTACGAAGGCACATGGAGAAAAGGCACAAACTGCAATGGGAAGAGCACCTGAGCAAAATCAGCACATGAAAGAAAAGCCACCCTCCTTCTCCTCTTCCTCCTTCAGGTGCAGCATCTTCAGCCGCTTTTTCCCTTGCACCTTCACAGCCACCCTCCTCCACTCAGCCTCTGCACTTGAGTGGTTCCTGTTTCTCTGCCCACAGCAGCCAGGTATCCGTGAAGGAAATCTTTGAACGGAAGTGTTAGGATCCCCAGTTCTGCCTGTCATTGCAGTGATGGGCTGACTCTGCATTTGCTTCAGTCTGCACATTACTGCAATGGAATTGTATGCAAGTCTGTGAGGATTCTCAGTTCTGCCTGTCATTGCAGTGATGGGCTGACTGTCCACCGGTTTTTGTCTGCACATTGCTGCAATGGAATTGCATGTGTGTGTGCAAGGGAGTGTCTGAACACCTGCAAGGTGAGGGCCTTGTTAGCTGAGTACTTAAAATCCAGACTTCCCAGCAGCCTTTGCTGTTGCATTGTTTGTCCTCCCTGCTTGTTCAGCCTCAGTTCCTGCTCCTGTCTTGCCTGAGTCCTAGAATTATAATCTGTCTGGTTGCTCCAGTTCTGCCTGACCTCTTGGAGTTATAGCCCATGTGTTTGCTCTTGTCCTGTATGCTGGATGAATATCTACATACCTGCTGGTGGACTTGAACTTACTAATATTGCCTGGGTAAATACTCCTGTCAAGTTGCTTCATGAACATAATGTTGCATGCTTGTTCCTGCACGGTCTGGAATCTACTTTGAATACTGTTGATGTACATACCTTCACTGTAAATAAAACATCACTTTGCATCATATCCTGGGTGTCTTACCCGCATGAAGCAAAGTCTCGCCAGACGGAATGCCTGCTGGTGAGCATGACAGGAAGAAGCCAATTTCTGCCAGTCACCCCCTTGCCCAGCGTCTGACAGCTGACGTGGGGGAACTGTTAGCTCACCAGCTGTTACCATACAAGCTGGTGGACTCTGAGGCCTTCCGTACATTTGTGGCCATTGGGACACCGCAGTGGAAGATACCAGGCCGCAATTATTTCTCTAAAAAGGCGATACCCAAACTGTACCGTAAAGTTGACAGGCAAGGGGTGCCATCTCTGGCACACAGCATTGGGTCAAGGGTCCATCTGACCACGGATGCTTGGTCTAGCACGGTCAGGGCCGCTACATTACTTTCACAGCCCATTGGGTCAACCTGGTGACTGATGGCAAGCAGGGAGTATGTGGCTGTGCAGCAGGCCAACTTGTGACACATCCACGGCTTTCAGGCAGGCCTGCTGCCACCTCCTCTCCTCCTCTTCCCTGTCGTCGTCCTCCTCCTCCTCCTTGGCTGAGTGGCAGTTCAACTCTACTGGTGCTGCCATCTCCTCTCCAGGTCACACACCCCAATCTCCCCAGGGCCTATGCTGCATGCCAGGTACGACGGTGTCACGCCACCTTAGACATGTCTTGCCTCAAAGAGGAGAGTCACACTGGACCAGCTCTCCTGGCTGCTCTTAACAAACAGGTGGATAAGTGGCTGATCCCGCACCAGCTGGAGATTGGCAGCGGGGTGTGTGACAACAGCAGCAATCTCCTTTCCGCTTTGAATTTGGGAAAGCTGACACATGTACCCTGCATGGCACATGTGCTGAATCTAGTCATTTAAAGATTTGTGTCAAAGTACCCAGATTTAGAGGACATCCTGAAGCAGGCCAGGAAGTTGTGTGGGCATTTTAGGCGGTCTTACACGGCCATGGCACGCTTTGCGGACATTCAGCGGAGAAACAAGTTGCCGGTGAGATGCTTGATATGTGATAGCCTGACTGGAATTCGACCCTGGTCATGTTCTCTCACCTCTAGAACAGGAGAAAGCCGTCACCCAGTACCTCTACAATTTCAGTAGAAGGACACAATCTGAGGAGATGGGGATGTTCTGGCCCCCAACTGGATACTGATGCGAAATGCATGCAGGCTCATGCGGCCGTTTGAGGAGGTGACCAACCTGGTGAGTCGCAGTGAAGGCACCATCAGTGACTTGATCCCGTATGCTTACTTCCTGGAGCGTGCCATGCATAGAGTGGTAGATCAAGCTGTGGAGAAGCGTGAAAAGGAACAGTTATGGCAGGAACAGTTGTGGGAGCAATTTTTATCAGAATCAGATGTTTCCTCAACACCTGCGGCAGCACAGAGAGGTGAGGAGGAGGAAGCAATGTGTGGGGAAGAGGAGTCAGACTCGGATGATGAGGAAGGAGTGTCACGATCTGCATCTGCTGGTAACATCATGAACTCTATGGATGGACTTCCTATTTCTCACCAGCAGATGTCACCAATCTCTTCAGGGATTGTGCAGCCTGAACTGCTCTCTGCCCACAAGCAGAGGTCTCTATTTCCAGAAACATTTCTGTTACAGACTGCTAATGAAGGCAGGTCTGGGATCACATGGACATTGTCACCTGACCTCCCAGCACACCATTTAACCAGCTTCAGCAGACCAGTTCAGTGCTAGTTCTTCAAACCTGTTTCCTGGACCTGATCCCCGAGTTCTAGCTTTCCCTGATTCAGTCTTGTTACCTGCCGTGTATGACCTTTTGCTATTTCCTCGACTAATCTTTTGCCTAAGCGATTATATCTCTGTATGATTTCCTGGTTTGACTCTGCTTGTATGACTATCCATTGCCTGTCGATATCTGCTTTAGCCGCCTTGTTTATGTATATATTGTATATAGTTGTGTGTATATATATTAACCAGGTTCCAGGGTTTAGTGTGCACACTAGTGATATATGCTTAAGGCTGCCTTGCATAATCACTATATGCAAGGAGCACTTAGTGCATATATATCCCTGACTATTACTAGTCCTGTGTATGGTTTCCTTTTTGCAGTTGCATATCTTCTTATTTTTGCCTGGTTTCCGTGCATGAAGCTAATGTACGTTTAATGCTATGTGCTTAATTTATGTTGCAATAAACCTTGTTATTTTTCCCTATTCCTGGCCTGAGTCTTGGTGTATTTCCACATTAGTGACTAACCTGCAATTCCTATGCACTGCATGTGATGTTTTATGTTACCAGTGCATTGGTATCGTAACAAGGTGATTCTTTGGAGGAGGAGGAGGCGGCGGCAGAAGAACAACAACCGCAGCAGGCATTGCAGGGGGCTTGTGCTGCTCGACGTTCCCGTTCGTGGCTGGGGGGAGGAGGAGGACTTACCTGACGTCACTGAGGAAGAGCAAGAGGAGATGGATAGTACAGCTTGATCCAACTTTGTGCAGATGGCGTATTTCATGCTGTCCAGCCTGTTGAGGGACCCCCGTATAAAAAAACTCAAGGGGAATGAGCTGTACCGGGTGGCCACGCTACTAGACCCTCGGTATAGGCACAAAGTGGTGGACATGTTACCAACTCACCAGAAGGCAGAAAGGATGCAGCAAATGGAGAACAAGCTGGCAACTATGCTTTACAATGCGTTTAAGGATGATGTCACAGCACAACGCAATAAAGGTACCACTGCCAGTAATCCTCCTCCCATATCCATGCAGGCAAGGACAGGACGTTCCAGCGATCTCATGGTGATGTTGGACATGCGGACATTCTTTAGTCCAGCGCCTCAAGCATCCTGTCAGAAAGAACCTTCAGCACAGCTGGAGTCATTGTCACTGAGAAGAGAAGTCGCCCAAGTCAAAAAAGTGTTCAGTACCTCACTTTATCAAAATGAATGAGGCATGGATCCCGGAGGGCTACTGCCTGCCTGAAGACTAAGTCAGTCCCCACGCACAGCATCTCTGCCTGCATGCCGTGTGACTGGCTGCCTGCCCCAAGACTAAGTAGCTCCCCACACAGCACCTCTGCCCGCAGGCCACATGACTACCTTCTCCGCCACCACCAACAGGGTCCAGGACTCCAGGCGGATAGCAGCAGCCGCTATAATAATTTTTCTGGTGCGTGTACATGCCTGCCTAATTTTTCTGGCTGCACTGCGGCTGCAACAACAAAACAAAAGGCATGTACATGTGCCCATTCCCCTTTATGATCCTTACCTTGCCACGGTGAAGGGGCTTGCGTATCAAAATGAAGCAATGACCACCGGCTATATGAGTGTCTCGGGGGGGTGGCACACCAAAGATAATAAGGTTGTTGCTTCATTGTGGACAGACCAAATTCGATCAGCTGGACAGTCACTGTTCTGTCATCGAGCTACCTCAGCCCGGCGACCATATGGGCTGGAAAGCCGCCATCACCTGCACTCTCGCCATGGTGCGCACCAGTCCAACACGGCCGTCACTACACAAAAAGCTGTTTGCAGTCACTGCATACCTTTCACTGCATCTCTGACTGCACATTGTATTATACCTGGCAGTCAGGGCATACCTTTCACTTGAATGGATGGCAGACTTGCCCTCCATAACAGATTCTCGTTAAAGGATTTAAAGTTGATTCACATCATATACAGCAGGGCCTCGATAGTCCTCCTGAATTGTTACTGCCGCCTCCCTTGGATGTGTGGTGGTAGCCATTCCTGCTCGTTTCCCAACAGCGTGCCTACTGCCTTCCTTGGATGTGTGGTGGTAGCTGTTTCTCAGGCTCCCACTCTGGACCAGAATCACCCCTGATTTCCCAGCCATTACCCGTGGTCACCATGGTACTGGGAAAGTAATATGGAAACTTGCTTATCAGGCACACAGTTGAATGAATGACAGACTTGCCCTCCTTAACAGATTCTCGTTAAAGGATTTAAAGTTGATTCGTCTCATATACAGCAGAGCCTTGAAAGTCCTCCTGTATTGTTATTTTTCGTCAATACCTCCCTGAGTCAGGACCTGCATGCCATGCCTTCTGCCTTCCTTGGATGTGTGGTGGTAGCCATTTCTCAGGCTCCTACTCCGGACCGGAATCGAACCCTGATTCCCCGGCCATTACCCGTGGTCACCATGGTACTGAGAAAGTAATATTGAAAGTTTATCAGTCACACAGTTGAATGAATGGCAGACTTGCCCTCCATAACAGATTCTCGTTAAAGGTACTGAACAGCAAACAGAACAAGTATTTAAAAAAATAGATGTAAGCTTTAACAATGGTAGAGAAAGAACCATCGAAAGTTGATAAGGCATTCAGACATTACCTGACATCACTGAGTGAGGAAGAGCAATCTCGCCATGGTGCGCAGTAGTCCAGCACGGCCGTCACTACACAAACAGCTGTTTGTGGTGCATTACACAGTGAGTTTGGTCCGTCAGTGTGAAGCAGTACACTAATTACACTACCTGATTGTTGCATACACATGCAAGATGTTTTAAAGCACTTTAGGCCTCCAATTTAGTATGCAATGTGATTTCTGCCCTTAAAATGCTGCTGTGCGTCAAATCCAGATTTTTTCCGGGACTTTTGGCATGTATCCCACTCCGCCATGCAAAAACTCAGACGTTAGACCCATTGAAACATCTTTTCCATCACTTTTGTGGCCAGCATAAATATTTCTAGTTTTCGAAGTTCGCCTCCCAATTAAAGTCTATTGCGTTTCGTGAAAGTTCGCGCAAACCGAACTTTTTGCGGAGGTTCGCGTTCGAGGTTAGCGAACCGAAAATCGGAGGTTCGAGCCATCTCTACTCTTTTATTACATAAGCAATTGTGCCTTGTAAAGACAGAAGCAAGGCATACATTTACTATTTCAACTTTAATGCAGATTTAGCCCTCTCATGCTTTAAAGCTATAAATGCATTCCTTTTACACTTAATTATGTTAAAAACATTTTTATGTACTTATAGTAGAATTTTTTATAAGAAAAGTTTATGAGTTAAAGTGAGTTAACTCCATTCCGGTTAGATACTTAACTATGAAGAGGAAAGGCATTGCATACCGCGTGCATAAAAAAAGGGCGCATGGAAAAAAGGGCGTGGGATATAGTCGAAATTATAAGTTGTAATGATAAACAATATTTTTTGTTTATAGCTTATAAACGAAAATCTAGTGCTAAATAGGTTGAATAAACGAAAATGAAATGGCAAAATAGTGTCTATAACAAAAACGAAATAGGAAATGAAACGTCAAATAAGGTCTATAACAAGAAAATGATATTTACACTTGTATTAAGCATAGTAATACAATGGTAGATTTTACAGGTATTTTACTGCAATTATACCTATACCTAACTGTAGGCTCACACAGATCTCTCCCTATCCCTATTCCTAACCCCTAGACCCCCACCCCCTTTGTGTAAATATACATAATTTAATAAATTACAAATACTGTACTGTAACTAACCCTAGCTCTTGCGCAGATTGGCAGTCTAGTTGAGGTGTATGGGTGACTGATGCAGAGGTGCGAGATGTGTGCTGCATTTAAGGATTATTGAAAAAGTGATTGATGTTTTAAACTTTTTATTAAAACAATCAAATATTCATATTCATATATGATTTGATAGGTGCAGAAAATATAATTATTGAATTGTTGTTTATTGGTGGGGGTGGAGCAAACCCACAATTTTTTCTTGCAGCCTAAATTCAATTAGGAGAAGCGCAACAACTGAGGATATTGTGTTTAATAGAATAAATAGCCTTAAAATCACGTACACATTAATAATATTATATATAGAAAAAGGAAAAAAAAATAGAATAAATAGCCTTACAATCAGGTACGCATTGAAAATCTTAAAATAACAGTAATATTAAAAGAGATATATTCGTAAGATAATATATCTAAAAACTATAATTGACGCATTATAAGTCTAAAAAACAAAGTTAATACCAAAAGCGATGTATTTCTAATAGAATAAGGTTGAAAACGTTAAACATATGTATGAAAATGGATTTTAAAAATGATAAGATAAGTGTAAACAAAAATGTACTTGTTACAGTCCTGAAAGCGAAATTTAAAAATGAAAAAATAAGTAAAACCTCCTAAAAGCGAAACTTAAAAACTTAAAAAAAAAAAGTAAAACACAAAGTCAAAACGAATTTGTAAACGATATTTGTAATAAACCTTATTTTGTAAACAAAAACTTTTGTTAGCACGATCATGCAACCGCTGTTTCTCGGGCACCCAAATTTCCTGTCGGGCGCCCAATAGCCAATATTTTGCATTGCAGTCTATGGCGGTGGCCTTTTTGTCCATTAGCCATATGCGCCCTTTTTTCCTGCTTCCCTGCATACTATAGAGCCCTCCCAATCCTTAGTCTGCCTCATCATTTTAACTCTACCCCTCATTAAATTTATTCGACCTTCTAGGTCAAATACCTCTTTGGCACTTCTCAAGCAGCTTTGGCACTTCTTCAAGGCGGTCCTTGAACGGGCATGGGCGGAGTGATCCCGTCATTCGTGACGCGATCCTCCACCGGGGACTGGCTCTGCCCCCCTCGCGCTGTAACTCGCCGGCCGTTCGGAAGCGCCGGCGGGTTACTAGCACCTGGATCGCCGCATACAAAGTGTATAATACACTTTGTAATGTATACAAAGTGTATTATACACGCTGCCTCCTGCCCTGGTGGTCCCAGTGTCCGAGGGACCACCAGGGCAGGCTGCAGCCACCCTAGTCTGCACACAAGCACACTGATTTCCCCCCCCCTGCCCCCTGATTGCCCACAGCACCCCTCAGACTCCCCCCCCCACCTGCCCCCCCCAGACCACTGTTTGCACCCAATCACCCCCCTAATCACCCATCAATCACTCCGTCACTATCTGTAAACGCTATTTTTTGTATGCCCTAAACTGCCCCCTGCTCCCTCCTGATCACCCCCCATCCCTCAGATTCTCCCCAGACCCCCCCCCCCCCACAGACCCCCCCCCCCGTGTACTGTATGCATCTATCCCCCTGATCACCTGGCAATCACCCGTCAATCACCCATCAATCACCCCCTGTCACTGCCATCCATCAATCAGCCCCTAACCTGCCCCTTGCGGGCAATCTGATCACCCACCCACACCAATAGATCGCCCGCAGATCCGACGTCAGATCACCTCCCAAGTGCATTGTTTACATCTGTTCTCTACCCTAAACACCCACTAATTACCCATCAATCACCCCCTATTACCACCTGTCACTGTTACCCATCAGATCAGACCCTAATCTGCCCCTTGCGGGCACCCAATCACCTGCTTACACGCTCAGATTGCCCTCAGACCCCCCCTTATCAATTCGCCAGTGCAATATTTACATCTGTTTTTCCCTATAATAACCCACTGATCACCTGTCAATTACCTGTCAATCACCCATCAATCACCCCCTGTCACTGCCACCCATCAATCACCCCCTGTCACTGCCACCCATCAATCAGCCCCTAACCTGCCCCTTGCGGGCAATCTGATCACCCACCCACACCAATAGATCGCCCGCAGATCCGACATCAGATCACCTCCCAAGTGCATTGTTTACATCTGTTCTCTACCCTAAACACCCACTAATTACCCATCAATCACCCCTTGTCACTGCTACCCATCAGATTAGACCCATATCTGCCCCTAGGGCACTCAATCACCCGCCCACACCCTCAGAACGCCCTCAGACCCCAGCCCTGATCACCTCGCCAGTGCATTGCTTGCATCTATTCCACCCTCTAATCACACCTTGAGACACCCATCAATCACCTCCTGTCACCCCCTAGCACACCTACCCATCAGATCAGGCCCTAATTTGCCCCGTGTGGGCTCCTGATCACTCGGCTAAACCCTCAGATCCCCCTCAGATCCCCTTCTGATCACCTCCCCAGTGCATTGATTGCATCTATTTTCCCCTCTAACCACCCCCTGAGACACCCATCAATCACCTCCTGTCACCCCCTAGCACTCCTATCCATCAGATCAGGCCCAATACAACCTGTCATCTAAAAGGCCATCCTGCTTATGACCGGTTCTACCAAATTCGCCCCCTCATAGACCACCTGTCATCAAAATTTGCAGATGCTTATACCCCAGAACAGTCATTTTGAGACATTTGGTTTCCAGACTACTTATGGTTTTGGGACCGTAAAATGCCAGGGCGGTATAGGAACCCCACAAGTGACCCCATTTTAGAAAAAAGACACCCCAAGGTATTCTGTTAGGTGTATGACGAGTTCATAGAAGATTTTATTTTTTTTCAAAACTTAGCGGAAATTGATTTTTATTGTTTTTTTTTCACAAAGTGTCATTTTTCACTAACTTGTGACAAAAAATAAAATCTTCTATGAACTCGCCATACACCTAACAGAATACCTTGGGGTGTCTTCTTTCTAAAATGGGGTCACTTGTGGGGTTCCTATACTGCCCTGGCATTTTAGGGGCCCTAAACCGTGAGGAGTAGTCTAGAAAACAAATGCCTCAAAATGACCTGTGAATAGGACGTTGGGCCCCTTAGCGCACCTAGGCTGCAAAAAAGTGTCACATATGTGGTACCGCCGTACTCAGGAGAAGTAGTATAATGTGTTTTGGGGTGTATTTTTACACATATCCATGCTGGGTGGGAGAAATCTCTCTGTAAATGGACAATTGTGTGTAAAAAAAATCAAACAATTGTCGTTTAAAGAGATATTTCTCCCACCCAGCATGGGTATGTGTAAAAACACACCCCAAAATACATTATACTACTTCTCCTGAGTACTGCGGTACCACATGTGTGGCACTTTTTTACACCCTAAGTACGCTAAGGGGCCCAAAGTCCAAGAGTACCTTTAGGATTTCACAGGTCATTTTGCGACATTTGGTTTCAAGACTACTCCTCACGGTTTAGGGCCCCTAAAATGCCAGGGCAGTATAGGAACCCCACAAATGACCCCATTCTAGAAAGAAGACACCGAAAGGTATTCTGTTAGGAGTATGGTGAGTTCATAGAAGATTTTATTTTTTGTCACAAGTTAGCAGAAAATGACACTTTGTGAAAAAAAACAATTAAAATCAATTTCCGCTAACTTGTGACAAAAAATAAAATCTTCTATGAACTCACCATGCTCCTAACGGAATACCTTGGGGTGTCTTCTTTCTAAAATGGGGTCATTAGTGGGGTTCCTATACTGCCCTGGCATTTTAGGGGCCCTAAACCGTGAGGAGTAGTCTTGAAACAAAAATGACCTGTGAAATTCTAAAGGTACTCATTGGAATTTGGGCCCCTTAGCGCAGTTAGGGTGCAAAAAAATTGCCACACATGTGGTACCGCCGTACTCAGGAGAAGTAGTATAATGTGTTTTGGGGTGTATTTTTACACATACCCATGCTGAGTGGGAGAAATCTCTCTGTAAATGGACAATTGTGTGTAAAAAAAATCAAACAATTGTCATTTACAGAGATATTTCTCCCACCCAGCATGGGTATGTGTAAAAATACACCCCAAAACACATTATACTACTTCTCTTGAGTACGGCGGAACCACATGTGTGGCACTTTTTTACACCCTAAGTGCGCTAAGGGGCCCAAAGTCCAATGAGTACCTTTAGGATTTCACAGGTCATTTTACGACATTTGGTTTCTAGACTACTCCTCACGGTTTAGGCGTACATTTGAAAAAGTCACGGTCAAATTTAGGCGCGATTTATCGGGAAAAGAAAAATATCGTAATTAAGAAATATTGATAATTTAACAGTATTTGTAAAGTAAAATCGATAATTCTGATTATTATTATTACAGGTATAAAACTGATGTGAGATGAAAACGAAAATATAATAATGTTAAATATCGTAATGTAATTCAACTACACAGCTTAACCCAACCCTACTCTCACACACAACCCTCCCTTGGTGGTGCCTAACCCTAACCACCCCCCTGGTGGTGCCTAACCCCCCATGGTGGTGGCTAACCCTAAATGTACCTAACCCTACCCTGACACAGAACCCTCCCTGTTCCTATCCCTAACCCCTAGACCCCCCTATTGGTGCCTAACCCTAACCACCCCCCTGGTGGTGCCTAACCCTAACCACCACCCTGGTGCTGCCTAACCCTAACCACCCCCCTGGTGCTGCCTAACCCTAACCACCCCCTGGTGCTGCCTTACCCTAACCAACCCCCCTGGTGGTGACTAACCCTAAAACTCCCCTGGTGGTGCCTAACCCTAACCACCCCCTGATGGTGCCTAACCCTAAAACTCCCCTGGTGGTGTCTAACCCTAAATTATCATAAATACTTCATATATTATCGTAAATAGAAATGTCAAATATCAGTATTACATCTGTACAGTGAATGTTATATTTTCGTAATTACAAATTTATATGTATTTGGACAGAATTTGCTTACATTCCATCATTAAACATGTTCATTTACCGTTATTACACCAAAAGACTTTTTAAGTTATCGTTATGACTGACATCGTTTTTCTTTATTTAGCGTTATGATATTCGTTCTGATATGTCATCATAAACTTTAAATTACCGATATTACCGATTCCACAACACAATTAGGAATATTACCGAGTTTACTTTATCGATTTACGCAAAATATTAATTTTAGGCACTTGCGCCCAAACATATGCAAAATTGAGTGTAAATTTACAAAAACCATAATTAACATTAGAAATATAGCCGCGCCCAAATCTATTAGCGCTATTTTTAGCTGATCCGCGGTTTAGGGCCCCTAAAATGCCAGGGCAGTATAGGAACCCCACAAATGACCCCATTCTAGAAAGAAGACACCCAAAGGTATTCCGTTAGGAGTATGCTGAGTTCATAGAAGATTTTATTTTTTGTCACAAGTTAGCGGAAAATGACACTTTGTGAAAAAAAACAATTAAAATCAATTTCCGCTAACTTGTGACAAAAAATTAAATCTTCTATGAACTCACCATACTCCTAACAGAATACCTTGGGGTGTCTTGTTTCTAAAATGGGGTCATTAGTGGGGTTCCTATACTGCCCTGGCATTTTAGGGGCCCTAAACCGTGAGGAGTAGTCTTGAAACAAAAATGACCTGTGAAATCCTAAAGGTACTCATTGGACTTTGGGCCCCTTAGCGCAGTTAGACTGCAAAAAAGTGCCACACATGTGGTAGCGCCGTACTCAGGTGAAGTAGTATAATGTGTTTTGGGGTGCATTTTTACACATACCCATGCTGAGTGGGAGAAATATCTCTGTAAATGGACAATTGTGTGTAAAAAAAATCAAACAATTGTCATTTACAGAGATATTTCTCCCACCCAGCATGGGTATGTGTAAAAATACACCCCAAAACACATTATACTACTTCTCCTGAGTATGGCAATACCACATGTGTGGCACTTTTTTACAGCCTAACGGCGCTAAGGGGCCCAAAGTCCAATGAGCACCTTTGGGCTTTACAGGGGTGCTTACAATCAGGCACCCCCCAAAATGCCAGGACAGTAAACACACCCCACAAATTACCCCATTTTGGAAAGTAGACACTTCAAGGTATTCAGAGAGGAGCATAGTGAGTCTGTGGCAGATTTCATTTTGTTTTTGTCGCACGTTAGCAGAAATGGAAACTTTTTTTTTCTTTTTTGTCACAAAGTGTCATTTTCTGCTAACTTGTGACAAAAAATAAATTCTTCTATGAACTCACCATGCCTCTCAGTGAATACTTTGGGATGTCTTCTTTCCAAAATGGGGTCATTTGGGGGGTATTTATACTATCCTGGAATTCTAGCCCCTCATGAAACATGACAGGTGGTCAGAAAAGTCATAGATGCTTCAAAATGGGAAAAAACACTTTTTACACCATAGTTTGTAAACGCTATAACTTTTACCCAAACCAATCAATATAGACTGAATGGGTTTTTTTTAATTAAAAACGTTTGTCCACATTTTTCGTGCTGCATGTATACAGAAATTTTACTTTATTTGAAAACTATCAGCACAGAAAGTTAAAAAAAACTTTTTTTTTTTTTTTACAAAATTCATGTCTTTCTTGATGAATATAATAAAAAGTAAAAATCGCAGCAGCAATCAAATAGCACCAAAAGAAAGCTTTATTAGTGGCAAGAAAAGGAGCCAACATTCATTTAGGTGGTAGGTTGTATGAGCGAGCAATAAACTGTGAAAGCTGCAGTGGTCTGAATGGAAAAAAAGGGTCTGGTCCTTAAAGAGGCTCCGTAACAAAAATTGCATCCTGTTTTTTATCATCCTACAAGTTCCAAAAGCTATTCTAATGTGTTCTGGCTTACTGCAGCACTTTCTACTATAACAGTCTCTGTAATAAATCAACTTCTCTCTCTTGTCAGACTTGTCAGCCTGTGTCTGGAAGGCTGCCAAGTTCTTCAGTGTTGTGGTTCTGTGATGCATCTCCCCCATCCAGGCCCCTCTCTGCACACTGCCTGTGTGTTATTTAGATTAGGGCAGCTTCACTCTGCTCTCTTATCTTTTACAAGCTGGATAAATCCTTCTCTGAGCTGGCTGGGCTTTCACATACTGAAGAATTACAGACAGGCAGAGCTGTCTGCACTCTGCAGGAAGAAACAGCCTGATACTTCAGTGGAAGATAGCTGAAGGGGGAAAGAAACACACAAATGATCTCTTGAGATTCAAAAGGAAGGGTGTATACAGCCTGCTTGTGTATGAATGTATTTTCTATGTGTGGACATACTGTACATCAACCTACTTCCTGTTTTGGTGGCCATTTTGTTTGTTTATAAACAAACCTTTTAAAACTGTTTTTAACCACTTTTAATGCGGCAAGGAGCGGCGAAATTGTGACAGAGGGTAATAGGAGATGTCCCCTAACGCACTGGTATGTTTACTTTTGTGCGATTTTAACAATACAGATTCTCTTTAAGGGGGGTAAAGCCCACGGTCCTCAAGTGGTTAAATGCTAAATCACATCGCTCCCATGTGCACACACTGGATAACATTAGCAGGAGCTTTTAAAATCACAAAGCGCTCAGAAAAGCTCTTCTGGTGTGCACCAGCCCACACTCTGACAGCTCTGAACCTCTTATCAACAGGTTTTGGATTAGTACATTTTCTTGTAGGGGATTCTCAAAGTTTCTTTTATGTTTTTCAAAAGTGCTACCTGAAAAGGGTCTACATAAAGATGCAGACCTGCTTGCTCATGTACACACTATTCTGCCACTTGGACTGTGTTACTGTTGTCCATGAAGTGCTTTTGAAAATAAGGACCATTTGAAAAAATCCCCCATTAGGATATGGGCTATTTAAAAACCTGTCCGTCAGAGGTTCAGAGCTGTCTGATTAACACTACCTACTTAAAGTGACTGCTGTTTAGAAAAAAAGTAATTTACAGTGATTTTTTTTATCTCGGTCTATTGTAGGCATACACAAATATTTTAAATATTACAATTTTTGTGATATTAGAGTGAACAGAGGTGCCAGCAGGATACAAGGTACTAAAAAATTTAAAATTCCTCAGGAGGTGGTGGTGGACTCGCCTCCTTGAAGTAGACAAGATACTGTCAGCTTTTTAACAACAACAGGTTTTTTTATATACTCCAGACAACCATGCAACTCGTTTCGCAGGTATATTCCTGCTTCTTCAGGCAATAACAAATAGGCGTACATGCTGAAAAGACAGAGACAAATAAGTGAGGACACTTTATTTGTCTCTGTCTTTTCAGCGTGTACTCCTATTCGTTATTGCCTGAGGAAGCAGGAATATACCTGCGAAACGAGTTGCATGGTTGTCTGGAGTATATAAAAAAACCTGTTGTTGTTAAAAAGCTGACAGTATCTTGTCTACTTCAAGGAGGCGAGTCCACCACCACCTCCTGAGGAAGTTTAAATTTTTTAGTACCTTTTATCCTGCTGGCGCCTCTGTTCACTCTTATATTACCAATATCCACCCCTGGTGGAGGGGTCGATCCCCATCTCTATTTTCCTGATCTACAGAGAGCGACTTTTAATCCTGAGTGAGGACAGATCTAATCTTCTCACCTGCCTGCACAGTGGTTACCTAGGAGGTAACCCACTTTTGTGAGTATATACACTATATACTTTTCAATTCCAACCTATTGTTTTGCTTACTACACTATATTGGGCTCTCAGTGTCCCCACTTTTGTTTATAATTTTTGTGATAGTGTTTCTTTAATCCTCACACACACACTGGCTTCATCTCAGGCAAGGATTTTGTGTGTGTTTAGCTGCCTTTCAACATCATTTAGTGGTACGCCCTCCCAGATCTCTGAATAATAAGTGAGGAACAAGGGCAATGTTCATTAATGGCAATACTGATCAATAAGAACTCACACCTTTAGTGAGTTTCTGAGCTGTTTAAACATGGCTTTCTTAAAGTGAAACTGCAGTGAAAATAACGTAATGAAAAACAGTGCTTAATTTTACATTATTTATAAATGATTTAATCAATGTTTGCCCATTGTAAAATCTTTCATCTCCCTGATTTACATCCTGACATTATATGGCGACATTTTTACTGCTGGCAAGTAATGTATGTGGAAAGAGATGATGAACTTTTTTGGCTGTTATTTCCTACAATGAACAAGGTTCCCACAGTGTGATGTCAGCACCCTCATGGTTGAACTCGATGGACGTATGTCTTTTTTCAACCCAAATAACTATGTATATGTAACACTGAGGGGTTTCACCACAGTATCAGCCATACAGAGCTCCCTGGTGATTAGTTAGAGAAAAAACAAAGATTTCTCATGGGAAAGGAGGTTTAAGCCACTGATTGGGAGGAAGTTAAATCCTTGGTTACGGTTCCTCTTTAAATTCATGGTGTTAGTGGTCCCCTTGCTCAAAGCTTGACAGTTGGTTAACTGGCTTCAGCCCAATGGCCTGACTATAAACTCTTGTTTAACTGATATTCAGCAAAAATAAATAAATAAAAATATTATGTAATAGTATAGATTGGGGCAGGCTCCAAATGCAAAGTTACATTAATAAACTAAATTCTAAAGAAGGTAAAATTCGATGGAAAATGAATTTGCTAGAAAAAAAAGAGTAACCCATACACACACTGCACAGACACACCCACACACTGCACAGGGACCCTTAACCTTAAGTACACACGTGAGTATTGTCACCCTTAGGGACCAGGAAACAATCCCTGAGGGTACAGATGTGTACAGACACAGCCCTAGCTTTGAGGCTAGTGATGTTTTCTGTTGCTATTGAGGGGAGAAGAGGGATGACTATTAGTTGGTGGGGGTTGAAAATAGCACAGCGATCGGTGACAAAGTGCTGTACTGCGTTCAACAAATAAATAAACATAAAGACAGGCTGTAAAGTAACAGTGGAAAGGAGAAAGTAAAAAGGAGTTCAGGAAACAAAGTTTATGTGCTGGGAAATAAATAAAGTAAATGCTTGTCAGACCTTACCAGAGAGAAGTAGTTCATATGTCCGCTGGTATATAGTTGCTTTATTCGAGGTTCCCACGTGTTTATCTTTTCTAAAAACAGAGGTCTCCCTCTGCACCTGCGCCCTGAGGTTTCTGACCTACTACTCAGCAGACCCAATAGTGCAGCGCGACCTACAAATTATGACTGATGTGCAATATCAGTTAGTGAGCCTTCCCCCGACCCCCACGCCTCTGATAGGTTAAAGCTGAACAAGTGGGCAGAATGATGGAATCGGAGAGAATACTGTGACAGCGGTATTAGGTTGAAAAAAAAAAAGCTTGTTTAATTGCCACCTCAAATGTTATCATATTATTATTCCCCAAGTGATCCCCAGGTTGCATTTTTAAACAATACCTGGTCTATTTGAAAGGACCAGCAGAGCATTTCCCCTAGTTTTTTCAGGTAACATTTGTGTCCACTTATTACCGTAACTTTTAGCATTGATACAAGCTATGTGACTTTTACCAGAAGGAGTAGCTTTATTATCTCAGTTAATGCCTGGATAATTGAATTCATGCTCAACTATGAAACCCATTTTTGCTTGCTCCTTATTTTCCTGGTTTAGTACGTATATTTCCTCAGTTCCATTTATGAGAGGTGGCTTCTAAGATTTCCAGTAAGCAATAGATATCCCTTGCTTCCACCGTGAATATTCACCCATACCTTAGCCATACCTTTTCCACATTGTTAGTTTTTAGCCATTTTAACAGGCAAATCTATCCACAATTCTGTATCATCTGTCTTTTATTAGCACACAGTATCTACACTGTAAAATCTGTAGACAACCATTTTCTCAGTCACTTATTTAACTCCAAGGATGTTGATTCATAAAAAACTTTTCTTATGCGTTATCTCACCTCTGTTTTGTACCTTATCACATTAAAACCCTTTAAAGGGAACCAGAGATGAACGTTTCACACAAAATAAACATATCAGTTGATAGCTTGTAAAGAATAAATGCTCTACCTGATAATTTCGCCGCTCTGGTGTGCCTTTTTTAGTGTTTTTTTATCCATTATTGCTCCAGGAAAAATCAAATATGGCCGCTGGCTCATATCCCTTCTCCTTCCGGGTTATGAGTTTTTCTGGATGTGCTGTCTAGGCTATATGAGACTATGCTGCTATCTAGGCTATATGAGACTATGCTGCTATCTAGGCTAAATGCAGCCTTTCATCTGTGTGCTTTCATTTTGGTATGATGTACAGCTGCCTGTAGGAAGTGTCTCTCATAGGAATGAAACTGCAGTCATCATCAGTATCTAGTGCACACAGAGCACACAGGGATCATATTGCAGCCACAGAGCTTCTCTCCCAGAAGGAGCAGCCCCTCCCATGTCATGACAGCTCTCAGTATGCAAATCAGGAAATCTAAGCCAGGAGGGGGAAGGCTTTGGCTTGAAAAGACTCCACAGAAGAGTGACTCAGCTCTAATGATTCCAGGTCAAACCTAGACTGAGCCAGTCGGGGATTCTTATCACAGCTGCTAATAGACTAATTAAGCAGATAACAATGAAACTAAAAGCAGGGTAGGTGTTTACTGTCATGTTCCCACTGATAAATGTAATAAAATACATGAGTGTGCTTCGTCTCTGGTTCTCTTTAAAGACTCAATAACCAAAAAGTGCCAACAAACATTATGAGAAAGTAACATTAAAGTTATTTAGAAGCAACTCATTTTGAGGGATTTGCTAAAAGGTAGGTGAATTACCTAAGCTGCTTCAGCTTCTCGCGTGTAGCATGTGACACTGGCAGTATTTCTGAAAACATCACTTTGGAGGTCCTTGATTTGTTCTATAATCAAAGTGTAACACTATTGTCTTCTCAGATTGGTCTACCAATGACATCTATCCAGTCCATTATTATCTCTGCTGTTTGACTCTTCCTCCTCTCTCTCCCTCGCTTCAGCTCTCTCTCTATTCCTCGGCTCGTTGCCTATCAAATATAGGATTAAAACCCTCTTCCCGACAAGCTCTTTCCAATACATTACTAAACTAAATTCCACTGAGTTTTTTCCCAGGGCCTGTTCTTTCTGCTGCCGGACGCAAACATTGTAAGGATGTGCCCCTGGATCCCCCGCTGTTAGCTGAAATCCGGCAGGGGATTCACTCCACTACTGCTGTTAACCATAGTAACTGGAGTTCGGCTATGCTAAAGCCGAACTCCTGTGCACAAATTCCCTTCCTGCCATTCGCAATTTCTACAGCAATCTATGACAGCACCAAAATCATCAAGTGTGCCGGAGGCCCGATTTAACTGATCCGCTAAAGCACTGCACAGAGACCCATACACACACTGCACAGCGACCCATACACACACTGCACAGACACACACACTGCACAGAGACCCATACACACACTGCACAGGGACCCATACAAGCACTGCACAGGGACCCATACAAGCACTGCACAGGGACCCATACAAGCACTGCACAGGGACCCATACAAGCACTGCACAGGGACCCATACAAGCACTGCACAGGGACCCATACAAGCACTGCACAGGGACCCATACACACACTGCACAGAGACACTTACACACTGCACAGAGACACTTACACACTTCACAGACACACTCTCACACTTCACAGACACACTCTCACACTTCACAGACACACTCTCACACTTCACAGACACACTCTCACACTTCACAGACACACTCTCACATTTCACAGACACACTCTCACATTTCACAGACACACTCTCACACTTCACAGACACACTCTCACACTTCACAGACACACTCTCACACGTCACAGACACACTCTCACACTTCACAGACACACTCTGACACTTCACAGACACACTCTCACACTTCACAGACACACTCTCACACTTCACAGACACACTCTCACACTGCACAGAGACCCATACACTTACTGCACAGACACACTCACATACTGCACAGGGACCCTTAAACTTAAGTACATACAAAGGGCGAGTGGGGCGTAGACGCGGGTGGATGACGTCCACTCGCTTTTTTCAGAGAGTGGACGCCGTCCACCCTGGCATTTGTGGAGGGGAGCAGTGCAGTGGAAGGAGAGTTGTGGGCAGCTTCCCCTTCCCTCACCTTGGGGCTCTCCATCCCTCACTCTCCCCTCCAGAACTATAATGTGCGGTGACTGGCAGCGGACGGGACTTACCTCTTCCTCGTTCCGGCACCGGATCTGCGTGCCGCTGCTCTGGTCTGGACCAGACCAGACTAGCGGCAGTGGAGTGTTCCCTCTCGCACCGGAACGAGGAAAAGGCAAGTCCCGCCCGCTGCCAGCCGCCTGCACATTAGTTCTGGAGGGGAGAGCGAGGGATGCAGAGCCCCAAGGTGAGGGAGGGGGGGGGAGACGTCCCCCCTTCTCCACGCTGCTCACAGCTCTCCTTCCACTGCGCTGCTACCCTCCTGCTGGGGGACACCTGTCTACCTATTCTGGGCACATATACCCCTGCCTACATATACTGGGCACATATACCCCTGCCTACATATACTGGGCACATATACCCCTGGCTACATATACCCCTGACTACATATACTGGGGACATATACCCCTGGCTACAAATACTGGGACATATACCCCTGACTACATATACTGGACACATATACCCCTGACTACATATACTGGGCACATATACCCCTGACTACATATACTGGGCACATATACCCCTGGCTACATATACTGGGCACATATACCCCTGGCTACATATACTGGGCACATATACCCCTGGCTACATATACCTCTGACTACATATACTGGGGACATATACCCCTGGCCACATCTACTGGGACATATACCCCTGACTACATATACTGGGCACATATACCCCTGACTACATATACTGGGCACATATACCCCTGGCTACATATACTGGGCACATATACCCCTGACTACATATACTGGGACATATACCCCTGACTACATATACTGGGACATATACCCCTGACTACATATACTGGGCACATATACCCCTAACTACATATACTGGGCACATATACCCCTGGCTACATATACCCCTGGCTACATATATTGGGCACATATACCCCTGGCTACATATACTGGGCACATATACCCCTGGCTACATATACTGGGTGGGCACATATACCCCTGGCTACATATACTGGGTGGGCACATATACCCCTGGCTACATATACTAGGCAACTATACCTCTGGCTACCTATTCTATGGACAACTATACTCATGGCTACTTATACTGGGGACACCTATAGACCTGGCTACCTATGCTGGGGTACCTATTTTGGGGGAACTGCTGTCAGATTATCTGCATTTTTGTGGAACCGCTGTTATGTATTTTGGGGAACAGCTGCCAGATTATGTGTATGTTAGGGGAACGTTTTCTGCCAGATTACGTGTATTTTGGGGAACTGCTGCCAGATTGTGTATGTTTGGGAGACCACTGCTGCCAGATCATATGTATTTTGGGTGATCCGCTGCCAGGTTTCGCGTATTTTGGGGAGCTGCTTCCAAATTATGTGTATGTTGGGGGAACTGCTGCTGCCACGTTGTCTTTTTTGGGGGAACCACTGCCATATTATCTGTATTTTGGAGGAACTTCTACCAGATTATGTGTCTTTTTGGTGAAATGCTGACAGATTACATCCATTTTTGGGGGATACACTACGGCAGAGCTCAAACTTCCCCGGCAGACCTTTTACATCACTGCTAAGGTCATGTATATTTGGCCCCACCCATGACCATGTTATGCTTGACCATGCCCATTTTTTGGTTTTCCAGGCGAGCCCACTCACCTCTTTTCCCAGGACTAGACCCCTGAGTACATACATGCGGGTATTGTCACCCTTAGGGATCAGGAAATGATTCTTGGGGCGACAACTTGAGGAACGATGCTGTACAGACACATCCCTAGCCTTGAGACTAGCGATGTTCTGTTGCTATTGCGGGGGGCAGAGGAAAGACTATCGGTTGGTGATGGTTAAAAATAGCATTGTGATCAGTGACAAAGTGCTGTAGTGCATTCAACAAATAAATAAGTGTTAAGCCAGGCTGTAAATTAACAGTGGAAAGGAAAAAGTAAAAAAAGAGTTCAGGAAACAAAGCTTATGTACTGGAAATAAAAAAAAAGTCAATGCTTGTCCGACCTTAGCTGAGTGAAGTAGTTCATATGTCCACTGGTATATAGTCGCTTCATTTGAGGTTCCCACACGTTTATATTTCTAAGAATAGAGGTCTCCATCTGCAACGGTACCCTGAGGTTTCTGACTTATTACTCATCAGCCCCAATGGCGCAGTGAGACCTACACATCACGACTTATGTCCAACATCAGTTAGTGAGCCTTCCCCGACCTTCACACCTCTAATAGGCTAAAGCTGAACAAGTGGCCTGAATGAGGGAACCGGAGAGAATACTATGACAGCAGGCGAGGTCGCAAAAATTGAGTAGCCGATGCCCACTGTTCAAATCAGCTGAGGTGCTCTGTTTTTCTGTCTCTAGCACAGCGGGCAGCTGTAGACAAATGTTGGGAACCTATGGCACAATGCAAATGTGGGGAATGATGTGGGCACTTCCCCACCCGCCAGTCGGCATGCAAGCATGTACTTAAGTGTCTGCAAACACATGCTCAGTACTGTTGACTGCAGGAATAGGGACTCCGTCCTTTAGGTTACATTTTGAGGTCAAGTTCTAGCAACATATTCTGATGCTATGGAGGGGAGAGGATGAACAACGGCATGGTGTATGACAGAGTGGCTACAAGTAGGCAGAGTTAATAGGAGAATAATGGGCTCGGCCTGCACTCATCCAAGACAATCCAGCACTCCAGATTTCTCAGTGACATACGAATCCCACTGTACACACGCTAGATTATTGACCAAGACAGCTCTGATCTGCCACCTCGGTCATTGAGGGATTGTATTAGGCTTTAACCTCCCTGGTGGTAATCCTAGGCTGAGCTTGGGCTAGCCGCCGGAGGCGTAATGGAAGAGAATGGAGGCAGACGTTGGTAGCCATTCTATTTCCTGTCCTCGGAGGCTCTGAGTCACTCTGGTGAGATCACTCATTGATCTCACCAAAGTGTTGCAGCGCCACCCGGAGGATGGAGGTAAAATTGCAGCGCTGGAACCCAGGGAGGTGAGAGAGCAGAGGCTGCTGCTGGCTTCCTGGCAGCGTGATTGTTTCCTGACTTTAGGGTCTGAAATGTTCAGAAAAGACCCTAAGATCTGGAAGTATTCATACCACCAGGGAAATTAAGGAAAATGCAGTTTTTGCATGAGAAGGAAAGCCATATTACACCTTTGCATATCAGTTTTCACATCCATCCATTACTTTGTCTA
Organism: Hyperolius riggenbachi; assembly: GCF_040937935.1. NCBI lineage: Eukaryota > Metazoa > Chordata > Amphibia > Anura > Hyperoliidae > Hyperolius > Hyperolius riggenbachi. Next base: position 199,985,090 of record NC_090653.1, on the reverse strand, counting down.
GGTCATTATGTATTGTGTTGCACTACAACATTTTGTTTTGCCAGCAAGTGCAAGCATAATATTTTCAGTGGGAATCATTGTGCACACAAACATAGTCTGCAAGAACTACATCTACAACAACATCTAGTAACAAATATCAAGTGGATTTGGTTTAGTTAATTTACAGGGACCTTAAACAGAGGCATAACATTTAAATCTGAACTTACCTGGGGCTTCCTCCAGCCCCCGTAGCCTGCAAGCTCTTCCAGCATTCTCTGGGTCCTTTCCATGGTCCCATTGGTGGCTCCGGTAATCTGGCGAATCTTTGGCTGAAGTGGCCAGTGCATCATCATGACAGTTGCCATAAGCATTCTGCACATGCGCGGTCCAGTCTTTAGAGAACCATGCATGCGCTGGACGCATATGGTGACAGTCGTGATGATGCACCGGGTGCACGCACAGGCGACTTTGGCCAAAGTTGTCGGAATTACCACAGCCACCAGCGGGACCATGGAAGGGACGGAAGACCTTGCAGGCTACGGGAGGGGCTAGTGGAAGCCACAGGTATGTCCAGATTTTAATTTTATGCCTCTGTTGAGGTTCCCTTTAATCTCTCTTATTTGGTATCATCCAAGCATTGAAGAGGTTACACAAAACTGCAATGTTCCAATTATGTATATAATAAAATATTCTCTCACAAACCTTGTATCTAGTAGTGACCTGCCCGTGTCTCTGCTGTGTATAGAGCTTTCCAAGCTCCATTTCTCCTCCAAAGCTATGTTTCCTCAAAATAAAGCCAAAGGGGGAAAAAACATACTTGCGCCAGTTACATAGCATGTGTTGTTCAAATAGCACAAAGCAAATTATGTAGGTAACATACGCATTACTAGTGCAATGCCTGTTATGCAAGTAGCATAAGAACTGGTATACCAGCAGGTTATGTTACATAGGTAACACCAGTTGTTTTATTTGTGCAACATAGGCTATTTAACCAGTATAAGAACTTAGCAATTGCCTTGCACTGCCTGCACTCGGTAATTCTAACGCAGTTTTAGTAATCAACCCCATAATGATTGAGTGATGCTGCTCTTTAAGTATTCATGAAAACAGGAACTCTTTGGGCTGTATAAAATGGAAGTTTGTTTAGTTATAAGTTCCCATACAAGAGTCAAGCTTAACTACAGTCTATGGTTGATGTGTAAACCACACTGAATACCACTGAGTACCACTGGGCACCACATTACAGGAAAGATATTGCAATTTTAGAGCAGGTGCAGAGACGAGCAACAAAATTGATACGTGGGATGGAAGGTCTCAATTACCAAGAAAGGTTAGATAAACTGGGTTTATTTAGTCTAGAGAAAAGACGCCTTAGAGGGGATCTAATTAACATGTATAAATCCATCAGAGGGCAATATAAAAGCTTGGCGGATTAGTTTTTTGTCCCTAGGCCTTCTCAAAGGACTAGAGGACATGATCTGCGCATGGAGGAAAAACGTTTTTAGCCATTTATTTAGGAAAGAGTTCTTTACAGTAAGAGTGATTAAGATGTGGAATGCTTTCCTTGCATTGAAAGACATCCATGGCTACAATTACTAGGAATGCCCATTGATGTTGATCCAGGGACTTTATCTGATTGCCATCTGGAGTCGGGAAGGATTTTTTTCCCTTTTGGGGCTAATTGGACCATGCCTTGTAAGGGTTTTTCGCCTTCCTCTGGATCAACAGGGATATATGAGGGAGCAGGCTGGTATACTTTGTTCTCTGGTTGAACTCGTCTTTTTTCAACCCAAGTAACTATGTAACTATGTAACCAGTTCTTTTATTGTCTAATACCAAAGTACTGACACACTACCAGTTTCAGATCCACTGAATCTTTTCACACACATAATGTAATATGTTGTATGTTGGTAGGCTTCAATGCCACTCTGCTATGTGTCTCCTGCTCACATGAGTTCATGTGCTTGATAAAAGATTAAGGCCCGTTTCAACCAGAGCGTTGCTATGCGGAAAGCGCTCCGCATTGCAACGCTAGGAAACGGCAACCAATTCAGGTCAATGGAGTAGTTTCCATTGATGCGAGTTTACCAACACGATCCGGCGCGATTCGACACGGGGCGAATTATTAGCATGCTGCAGTTTTCCTAAGCACGCATCCGAGTCCCTATAGCCGCTGACAGGAAGCCGTATGATGTCGCATCTGGTTGTACAGAAGATCCCTGTCAAGGGATGCGAGGCAGCGATCGCCTCGCATCCTAAACGCTATTGGAAACATGCCCTTAGTGGATCCAAAATTGCTGTTGCAATACTCTGGATAAAGTACTTACCGGTAATACACTAGTCCCTAATGGCTATATTTTGAAGCTCAGCTTGGCTGTCACACTAAAACCTTTAATAAATAAATTAGGGCTCATTCACACCTAGGACGTTTTGCGTTTTTTTTAAACGCCAGTGAATTTCAAAATTGCCCTAAAAGTGTTTGCGCAATGAATCCCTATGAGAGTGCTCAGCAAAGTGCAATCTGTACCATTTTCTGAGCATTTTTGCTCAATGGAAGGTATAGGAAAATCGCAAAGCGCTTGAAAAATTTCCCCAGCACTTTTAAGAATAAATATATTGTATTTATTATTTTCCGGGTCAAATTGCTCTGCAAAAAAGCTTTGAAGAGCGCTTTACACAAAATCAAAGTGCACAGGTAACCGCCGGGAGGGGGGGGGGGGGGTGCAAAAAATTGAAAATCACTGCCGTCAGATTTTGATTTTAGATGTGAACAAAGCCTTTGGTATGTGATATGCACCAATAATTTAATTGTTTGAAATCGATTATTTTAACTTAACCACTTCAGCCCTCAGTCGTGTTTCACTTGATGCATCCAAGCAATTTTCACCTCCCATTCATTTGCCTATAACTTTATCACTACTTATAATAATGAACTGATCTATATCTTGTTTTTTCCGTCACCAATTAGGCTTTCTTTGGGTGGTACATTTTGCTAAGAGCTACTTTACTGTAAATGCATTTTAACTGAAAATTCATTATTTCTCAGTTTTTGCCCATTATAGTTTTAAAATAATACATGCCTCTATAATTAAAACCCGCGTATTGTATTTGCCTAATAGTCCCGGGTATTACACCGTTTCAATTATGTCCCTATCTCAATGTATGGCGACAATATTTTATTTGGAAATAAAAGTGCATTTTTTCCATTTTGCATCCATCACTACTTAACCCTCCTGGCGGTTTGCTAAAAAAATCGCCAGGGGGCAGCAAATCTTTTTTTTTAAATTTTTTGTCTCGCTACATGATAGCCGCTGCTCAGCGGCATCCCCCCAGCCCCTCCGATCGCCTCCGGCGATCGGCGATCAGGAGATCCCGTTCAAAGAACGGGATCTCCTGGAGGGCTTCCCCCGTCGCCATGGCGACGGGGCGGGATGACGTCACCGACGTCGTGACGTCAAAGGGGATTCCGATCCACCCCATAGAGCTGCCTGGCACTGATTGGCCAGGCAGCGCACGGGGTCTGGGGGGGGGGGGCGGCTGCGGCGCGACGGATATCGGCGGATCGGCGGGTAGCGGCGGCGATCGGGCACTGCACGCAGCTAGCAAAGTGCTAGCTGCGTGCAGCAAAAAAAAAATTATGCAAATCGGCCCAGCGGGGCCTGAGCGGTGCCTTCCGGCGGCATAGCCCGAGCTCAGCTCGGGCTTACCGCCAGGAAGGTTAAAAGCTTATAATAAAAAAAATGGAAATATTTCATCTTTACATGGATATTTAAAAAGTTTAGACCCTTAGGTAAATATTTACATTTTTTTTAGCGTAACATGTACGCTTAGAGGGACGTAAGAGACAGAAAGAGTGTGGCTTCTGAGAGAAGCCATCGCTTTTTCTGCCGGAGAAAGGGATCAATGATCGGGCACCATGTCCACGAACTGCGGCCCGGGAGCACGCATGCACGTGCGCGATCGGCTGCGGGAGTGCACATGCGGCCTTTTGGACATATATTATACATCCAAAAGGCCAAGGTAGCATTAGAACTTATAATTTCGGCTATATCCTGCGCCCTTTTTTCCCCCGCCCTTTTTTGATGCACGCTTCAAATTACTCTTTTTTGCCCCCTCTAAGCCAGGTGTGTATTTGGAACCACTAATTAACAGCATTCCTATAACAAAACATGTAACTCTCTCTCTCTCTCTCTCTCTCTCTCTCTCTCTCTCTCTCTCGTATGTCTACCTCATTAACTAGTTACGCGCCCCTGCACAGTATATCTACGCCCCGGTAGACTTCACCTCCATGCTCGGGGTGTAGATATACGCATCCCTGCCGCTACTGCATGGGTACTCGCCCGGAGATCAATGAATGGAAACGCAGTTACCATTCATTGATCTAAGTCCCAGCTGCAATGATCGCCAGCTTTGATGAGAAGCAGCGATCATTGTGGAAAAAAAAAGTTACACATACACACTTTACATCCTGTAAGCATAATAGTACGCTTACAGAATGCTTAAAGAATGACATCTTGTGGCCAAATAGTACAATTACACCTACATGCATTTATGTTAACAAAAAGACACACAATTACATTGAGTATTAACTCCTTCCCTCCCACACTCTCCCATTGTACCCACATTTTTTTAGCATTAAAAAAATGAAAAAAAAATACATAATTAGTTACCTTAGGGACTGACATTTTTTAACCACTTCAGCCTTTAGTGTTTTTTCACCTTATGCATCTGAGCAATTTTTGCCTCCCATTTATTCACCAATGACTTTATTTTTAATTATTTTATTTTAATTATCACAATGAAATAATCTATATCTTTTTTTTTCCGCCGCCAATCAGGATTTCTTTGGGTGGTACATTTTGCTAAGAAATATTTTATTCTAAATGCATTTTAATTGGAATATTAAGAGAAAAATGGAAAAAATTCATTATTTGTCAGTTTTCAGCCATTATAGCTTTAAAATTATACATGCTACCACAATTAAATACCACATATTTTATTTGCCCATTTGTCCCAGTTATTACACCATTTAAATTATGTCCCTATCACATTGTATGGCACCAATATTTTATTTGGAAAAAAAGGTGCATTTTTCAGTTTTGCATCCATCACTATTTACAAGCTTATAATTTAAAAAACATATTAGTATTATAACCTTTTGACATGCATATTAAAAAAGTTCAGACCCTTAAGTAACTATTTATGTTTTTTTTATTGTAATTTTTTTCTAATATTTTTTATTTGAGTATGTTTGGGTGTGTCGGAGGTAAACAGTTAATTTTAAATGTAAAAATGTCTATTTAAAAAAAAAATGTAGATGTAGTTTTACTATTTGGCCACAAGATGGCCACAGTAAAAAAAATAAATATATATATATTTTGCTTCCTGTAAGCGTACTTACAGGAAGTGAAGAGGGGATGTGAAACAGAACAATCGCGGCTTCTCCATAGAAGCCAGCGATCATTCTAAAGGACTTAGATCAATGAATGGGAATTGCTTTCCTATTCATTGATCTCCAGGCTAACAGGCAGCCTGTGCACTCTGGCGGTTGCGGCCCTGTGAACCCCGGTGGCTCAGTTTTTTCATGGACGTGGCTCCTATATCCAGCATGCATATTTGAATGTAGGAGCTACGTCTTGTGGGCTAAAGTGGTTAATATGTATGTCAAGAGGGTATATTACTGTTATTTTTGAAATTATAGGTTTTTAATTAGTGATGCAAAACTGAAAAAATGCACCTTTATTTCCAAATAAAATATTTGCGCCATACATTGTACTAGGGAAATATTTTAATTGTTGCAATAACCAAGACAAATGGGCAAATAAACGTTTTATTTTAAAACTATAATGGCCAAAAACTGAGAAATAATGATTTATTTCAATTTTTTTGTTATTATTCACGTTAAAATGCATTTACAATAAAATAATTCTGAGCATAATGTACCACCCAAAGAAAGCCTAATAGGTGGCAAAAGAAACAAGATATAGATCGTTTCATTGTGATTACCAATGATTAAGTTATTGGCTAATGAATGAGTGCTGAAAGGTGAACATTGCTCTAGTGCTCAAGGGAAAAAAAAACCCCTCAGTGGTGAAGTGGTTAAACCAGTCCCCAATATTTTGCTTGTATCCAAACAGGTACTCTTTTGTAAAGCAGGTTGTTTCGGCGCACGACTCAGCGCCGAGTGCCGAAATTAGGCTCGTCATAGCAGTAATGTAATATTGCATTGGGCGCATAAGGGTTATTCGGGGCTCCGGCAACCGGTTTCCGCAACCCAAATTACACCTCCCTTCGAGTTGCAACAACTCAGAGGGGGAACAGTATCTAACGCTGCCGGGGAGTTTTAGGGCAGCGAGGAGAGCCGTCATTCGGCTCGCCCTGCACCCAACTCACCAGCGACGCATACATGCATACGCCTCTTTTGCCTCTCAGTGATTAACTAGGAAGAAACAGATTTTCCTTTTGCCAAGTACACCAACATATACCGTAGTCTTGTCTGTAATCCTTTTCAGCAGTGTTTTTTTTTTCAGCTTCCTGAGAATCTTGCCCTTTTAATAACTACACTTGCTACATACTAAGATCAATTTATTTCTTTGGATCACATAGCTGGTCAGACATGCTCATTCCACTTTCAATTTTGGTCTGATCACAAGGAGCACATTATTGGCTGCTGTTTTGCAGGGAAGTAAATAGAAGGGTAGAATGAAAATATATCTGCATTATCCAGCAAATGCTGTGGGCGAAGAAACAGTTAAAAGTACAACTCTTTAAATGTGTACTTATCAGGTCTGTGTGTTTTCTCTATGTTAATTATGTTCTGTATGTTAATTATATTGCATTTTGTTTCTTTGCAGGTGCAGTATAATCTCAATAGAAGACAACTCATTTGTTGGTCTTTACAATTTGCATACCTTGATCCTTACAGGGAATCCAATCAAGCGCTGGGCTCAATTGACCTTTGCTGGTCTTTATAATTTAAGAAGGCTTGTTATAGTTGAAACATCTGTTCCTTCACTCTCTGAACTTCATGTAGAAAACCTAACATTACTACAGGAAATAAATGCTGCTACAAATCAGCTTAATTACCTACATGTGCCCTCCCATTTGTTTACTGTCCATGTTCTTGACCTACGTGCAAACCAAATTAGCAAGATCCAAGAAGAAGACCTAAAAAATCTACGATTTGCAAATACCTCACATCTTACTCTTATATTATCTCAGAATCCAATACGTTATATTGCTCCTGGTGCCTTCAAATTTATTGTTTTACATATGTTACAATTGAAAGAATGTTTTCCTCATGAAGATGTTATGAAGGATAACTTAATCGCTATGGGAGGTCTAAATGTACAGAAGCTATTCATTGGACAGTACAGAAATTCTCCTTCAAAGGTCCACTACATAAAAGGAGTTTTTGAAGGGCTATGTGGGATGGATATTCAAGAGCTAACAATCAATGAGATATCTTTTTTTACTACAGTTAGTTTTTTCAATTGCATGAAAAACCTCACATCTCTACGTTTAATACATACTAATTTAGAAAGTTTTAGTGATGAACTTATTACTTCAAACATGCAAAAGATGGAGCTAAAAAATGCGTACATTTTTGCCATGCCTTGCAAAATCTTTTCAATGTTACCACACCTTAAAGAACTCCGGGTTACAGACAATCGACGCCTCACCCTCTACGGTTGTACTGGAGAAAATAGGCTAACATTATTAGATCTGAGCAGAAACAAACTCTTTATTGAATCGTGTTGTAATTCTATTGGTTTAGACATGTCTGAACTTAAGTATTTGAATTTTAGCTACAATACATATATTGGTTTGAGGAGTGTTTATCTGAATATGCCTTACCTTCAAATATTAGACTTAAGTCATACAAGAGTGAGCAATATAGGACAGTTTCCAATATTTGTGCTTCTGGTTAACCTTACTTATCTTGACCTGTCTCACACTTCATGCCATTTTACTATAGATTGTTCTTTTTGTGGACTTAATAATTTAAAAGATCTACATATATCTTACAATACTTTTGCTCCAGGCATATTGGGTTCTGTGTTCCAAAACCTAACCCAACTCCATTTTCTGAACATGTCATCTTGCAATTTGCAGAACATTCCCGAACAAACATTTAAATACCTCACACTGTTAAGAGTACTAGATCTGAGTAAAAACAAATTAATACATATCTCTGCATCAGTTCTTATTACTCTCTCTAGGTTAATATATTTAGACTTAAGTGCTAATAACTTCCAGGGATTATCTAATGAAACAAGTTATACGTTAGCCAAAAGTCTTGTGAAAGTGGACCTCTCAGAGAACCCTTTTGATTGTTCTTGCATTCAGAAACAATTTGTGTCATGGGTTTGTGAACAAAGTAACACTGGTCTGATCCTCACTAATCGTATGATGTGCAAAACACCTGAACACCTACAGGGTTTACTACTCCAGGATGTGAATTTGGATTGCAATGGGACATTCTATGTATATGTAGGCACATTAAGTCTTGTGATAGCTATAGCTGTTTCTGTACTAATATACCACATCTACTTAAAGAACCATTTTGCAATTCTGCAATTTTGTTTATGTCATCGGAAAAATAAGAAATGGACTTCAGAGAAAACATATGATGCTTTTGTTATTCACTCCAGCTTAGATGAGGAATGGGTAAGACAACAGCTAATTCCAACACTGGAAAATGGAGTTCCATCTTTTCAGCTTTGTGTACATTATAGGAACTTTCAACCTGGAAGACTCATTTTGGAAAACATTTTTTATGAAGGTATTTGCTGCAGTCGCTATGCTCTTGTTATTGTTTCTCAGAACTTCATTGACAGCAAGTGGTGTGCCTTTGAGTTCAAATTGGCTATGTTTTGGAAATACCTGGAGAATAAGTGTGATATCATCATAGTTCTACTGGAACCAATTAATGAAAACCAGCTTAATCATATGTATATATTGAAAAAACATCTGAAAAGAAACACTTACCTCATATGGGAAAGGGGGCATCAAAAGGAGGACAATTTTTGGAGGCGCTTAAGGCATGCATTGAATACAGTTCAGCATGAGGCTGCTCCACTATTATAATAAAGGCACTGGGATGTTATTTCACAAGTATAATGGAAACAATACAGCAAATGTATGAAAATTATTTTCTGGGATATCTGAAATGAACATTTCTGTGGAACTGAAATATCAATTCAGGAAGACATTTCATTGCTGAATCCCTGATGGTAATTATGAACAAACCAATTGTCTTAATTTTGATGATGCCTTATTAAATATTTAATATATAAATGATATATTTCAAAGCAAGCATCCACTATTGCCCACCACAGAGCAAAACTGTAAAATTAAGCTAGTTTTTATAAAACTGGTAAACACAAATAACACATTGGTCATTTAAGAAATGTAAAATGTATGCATTGTATGACTGTGAACATGGCTATGTCTTGGCTATGTTTTGACTATGACAATGTCTATGTCAGTTTTTTTGTAATAAATCAAATTAATTTATGCCCAGGTGCACAGCTATCCTTTATAATAAAATCCTTTATTTATTTACAAATGCAAAAAAAAAATTGATAAGTAGTCAGACTTTCATGGACAAGTGCTCCAGTTAATGTAGTATCAAAATGTATTGTACAGGACTCAAGGGATGGGTCCTGGATGGAAGGTACGTTTCAACTTATTTTCTGCAAGGGTCCTTTTTGGAAGCAGGTGTGGACTAAGGAAGGAGCTCGGGGTAGTGTTTGGCAACCATCATTTGCCCTGTTATTGTTTGGTTACAAAGTCCCGATGCTCTTGAACAGAAGGGAGGGAAACTGGGTGGGCCTTCCTGTTCCACCCAAGTCCATTCCTGTTTTTGGGAACAGCCTTGTCAGGAGATAAGAGTGCTCTGAGAAGGTATGGTGCTTAGTGTATGCAGCAGGTGAGCTGCTAGCAGGATGTGAGCTAACTGAATACAAGGATTTTTTGGTGTTTTGCTTTGTTTAAAATTGTCAATTTACCAAGCTGGATTGCTCTGAAACAGTGAACTTTATGTGGCCTGAGGATTGTGTCTTTCCAGTAGGCTGAAGTAAGCCATTTGTGCATTTAAGTTCTGTTTTCCTGAGAAAAGAAAAAGAGTCCCGAATAATTTGGACTTTTTCATAAAATCAACTCCTGCATGCTAGCTGTGGCCCCAGGGCTACCCCCAAGATCACAGTATCTACCGTATTTTTCGGACTATAAGACACATTTTTTCTGCCCCAAAAGTGGGGGGGGGGGGGGAAGTAGGTGCGTCTTATAGTCTGAATACTACACTTCAGTCCATGCTAGTGATGCCCACCTGCCCTATCCCTGCTAACAATCTATAACCCCTTCACATCAATGATGGCTGCCCTTTGTCCACGCTAGCAATCCATGCTGTTCATGTTACTGATGCCCCCATCTGTGCTCCTGATGCCCGCCCCTAAACCGCGCTGAAAATCAATGTCCCCGTCTGTGTTTCTGATGCCTGCCCCTCACCCACACTGGAAATACATGTCCCCGTTCCGATTTATAATGCCCGTCCCTCGTCTGCACTGGAAATCTATGCCACTGTCCCTGCGCAGCAACTGCAGTTAAAACCGAAGCTTGAGCAGTCACCTGTTCATCCAGGGCACTCCGTGTCTTCCGCCCCATGACTTCTTTCTGCTTTGTGTTGTGTCTTGCGCCCTCTTGCTGTGACGTCACACTAAGAGGGTGCAAGCAACTATACAAGCAGCAAGTGGTCACGGGGCAGAGGACACAGAGTGCCCTGTATGAACAGGTGACAGCTCAAGCTGCGGTTTTAACTGCAGTTGCCACGCGAGGACAGGGGCACAGATTGCCAGCAGGGATGGAGAGGGGGAGCGGGCAACATTCATATGAATGGGGCAGAGATTGCTAGCATGGATGGGATGGGGCATCATTAGCTTTAAAGGGGGCATAGATTGCTAGCACAGATGGGAGGCAGACATCAGAAACATGAATGGGAACATAGATTACTAGCATGGAGGGGGGCAGGCACCATTAGCATGAATGGGGGGCATACATTGCTAGCATGGTGGGGGGGGGGTGGGTAGACATCATTAGCATGAATAACATAAACGGAGACAGCACACTAAGGGCTCCAGTAAATCACTGTATTAGCAGCATACAGAGGCACACAAAATGTTTCGGGCGGAGGAAGGGCTCTACCCAAAACATGTCGTGTGCCTCTGCATGCTGCTAATACAGTGATTTACTGAAGCCCTTTGTGTGCCGTCTCAGTTTGTGTTATTACATTGGTGTTTGCAGGAGTGGTGTACCTGCAGGAGTCTGGCACCGGAACGAAGTTCTACAATTAGGCCTACTAGGTGGGTGAAGTGTGAATATTCAACATCATTAGCATGAATGGAGGCATAGCTTGCTAGCATGGATGAGGGGGCATCATAAGCATTAATTGGGGCATAGATTGCTAGCATGGATGAGGGGGCATCATAGGCTTGAATGGAGGCAATGGATTGGGTTGGCAGACATCATTAGTATGGAGGGGAGGGTAAGGTAAGATTTAAGCCATAGATGGGAGGCAGGCAGCAAAGTGAGCATCTCATGTTTTCATGTATATTAGAGCAATGCTTTGAGAGGCAAGACACCCCTGCACTATGAATGCACAGCCCTGGATTTTGTCCTCTAAACCTAGGTGTGTCTTATAGTCTGGAGCATCTTATAATCCGAAAAATACGGTACAGTTATATATAATATATTACATTTTCTGCTCATGCTTCAACAAGTGATGTCCTCATTCAAAACACAATAGAACGAAAGAAATAAGCACTGGCACATAAGATTTTATGAAATAAAATAATACATTTGGTAGGGATTTATGGGCTCTATGAAATTATATTACTCATGTTAAAGGGAACCTAAACTGGGAAGGATATGATTTTTTTCTTTTTAAAATAATACCAGTTACCTGACTCTCCTGCTGATTCTGTGTCTCGAATACTTTTAGCCACAGCCCCTGAACAAGCATTCATAGCAGATGCTCTGACTGAAGTCACACTGCATTAGCTGCATGCTTGTTACAGGTGTGTGATTCAGTCACACTGCAGCCAAAGAGGTCAGCAGGACTGCCAAGCAACTGGTATTGTTTTAAAGGAAACATCCATATCCCCCTCAGTTAAGGTTCCCTTTAAGTGCTTGTGAATTCTAAAATCAGGCAACTCGACCGTCGCCTGATGCAATTGAAATTAACACTCAAATGATTTTCTCTGCAAGCAGGTTCTTTTCTCTCTATGTAATTACAGGTTTCATGTTGCTGGGAAGTGATGCTTTCTGGCAAATATGAAGACAAATGATTGAAAACTTTTGAGAAAAAAAAAAAAACATTTAACCCCACCCCTCCCTTAAGGGTTTTTTAGTCCTTTGTCCCCCATGTCGGCTGATATAGGCAGAATGGCTAATCTGATATATGAGTGGGGCTCCACCATACTAACCTATACTTGCCCACATGGTATATGATATGGGGGCTTTGGAAGAAAGGTGGTACAAAACCTCCCCTTTCCTTACAAAGCTCTGACTATATCATCATCCCCCCATTTGTTAGAGGAGGGAGTAACTACCTCCACGCATGTGGGGATAGGTATTGGGGGGACCTATGGTGATATATGGTGGTATATGGGAGCCTCCTTTAATAAAGAGACCCTCAGATGCCTGACCCTTACCTTTTAATTAGGCAAAGCGGGTAATTTATGTCTCCCTACCTATTTAGTATTGAAATTCAGTAAAACTTTATCAATTAAAAAAAACGTCTGCCTTTATTTTATCTCTTACCTTCTTTGTTTGGTATTCATGTGTCTTCCTTCTTATTTCTTCTATTTCCAATTAAAAAGCAAACCAAAGCAGTGAAGTTCAATGAAGATTCAGATCTATACATAAGATTCAGATGTATACATTAAAGGATTTTCCATATTTTTTCATACTTTTATTTTCAAATTAATTTACTTGTGCAGAGACGGCCACATGCACAGTTAATCTGCTCTGCTAGCAAAGTTAGTATTGGTTGTATCAGTTTATGGATTTGTACAGGTACAGTTATATGTCTCAATAGTTGTATAGTTGCAATTCCATCTGTTTTAGTAACTATGCTTGCAGAAACAGAGAAGATCCTGGTCATTCCCAGGTTTTGGAATGAGAACTGAAAATGAAAAATTTAATGCTAGAAAAATATTGCTGTGTGAGCATTGAGGCCCTTAAAGGGACTCTGAACAGACGCTGTGGGTATGCATATAAGCATACCTATGTCTATTTGGTAAAGACTATACACTCACCCGCCCCTTAAAGCGCTCCTGCTCCCGAGCTGGCTGCTATACATTGCATTGTATTTGGCGATTCTGAACTAAAGTCTCGCTGTGACCTGGAACTGAAATACTGTGGTTCCTTTCTGGCTTACAGGCTTCTTCCCCTCCCTTTGCCACACGTCATATTGCATGCGCAAAGAGGACCCGCAGACTTCCAGTTCTATGCTTATATGCATACCCTCAGCGTCTGCTCATGGTCCCTTTAAAGAGGCACAGCAGGCTACAAGCTAAAATGGAAATATAATTTCTAACGATATTAAATTACAAAATAACTACTGTACCACTGAATTTTTTTTTTGTAATTATGGTATTTGACTTTATACATCAGTTGAAAAATAAATGCTTCAGTGTTAATGCTATACACCTTCAGTGCACAGGACAACAGTTAATAGCAATGTTTGAGTTCAATGACTTGAGAACAAATATAACTACTCAAATGAAACTGAAAAGTGATGACTCTTTAAAGTGAACCTTCTTAACTTTTGATAAGGAAAAATTCTCAATTACTTTTCTGCAAATATTATACTCAACTGCAATCTCTGCCAGGCCATTTAATCCATCTTCCGACATGGATGATCTTAAATAGTTTTTAATTAAGTTTAAATGTGAGAAACGTCTGGCTCCTGAAACTACTGTAGCTTTTGTATTCAGGAGGATATATAATGTCACACTAAGATCTGGGTACAGAGCCAACAAATTAATATTATACATGTAATGTAGCATTTCTTTTTTCAACACAAGGTATTCATTGAAAGAGAAAAAGAAAGAAGCAATATGATATATGTCCGACATAGGCAATACACGGTAAACATAAGCAAGTAGGTGAAATCCCGAGTACAATTACAATTTTCCACAATCTGCCAGAAAAAATATACACAGTTCCCAATCACTTAAACAATACTAACATCACATCATATTAGAGAGAACTTATCAAACCAGCGTGACCATACAGCATCAAACTTGTCCTCTTGGTCAGCCAATAAAGAAAATATTCATCTTATGCATCAGGGTAAGATAGGGTATAGAGGGGGACTTCTATTCCCTGGCTATTATAGCCTTGGCTGTGTTACTAAATTGTACCAGTAGCTTGTTATCATGCTTAGTAAGTGAATGAGCTTTCTGATTTAACAAAGCTACCAACAGATCGGGAGAGATATTGTTCTCTAAAACTAATGAAGCTGCTCTGAAACACTCTACCCAGAACCCCTCCACAATAGGGCAGTTCCACCAGCAGTAAACTTGATCAGCTGGGGCACCACATCCCCTTAAACAGGTATTGGAGGGTGACAGACCTATGCTATAGAGCAAAGCCGGGGTTCGATTACCAGTCCTCTGACATCCAGGTTTTCTGGAGTCTATCTTTCCATTTTGACATAGCAGCTGTGACCTCTTCCTGACCGTTGTACCAAATCTCACAATAAATCAGGCTAGGGGTATGTTGGTAGGAATGAAATTCTTTCTCAATGGGAGGCAGGGACCTCTCCAACCCCTTCCTCACACAGCCCTGAGCAAAATGCCTGGCCTGGATATATCTGAAAACGTCATGGGGAAAAGGCAATATGTAACCCTAAAATGGGACCAAGAACGGACTGTCTTCCGAAAACAAATCTATCAGTTTAATAGGGTCAAGAGACAGCCAATTAGTCCAAGCAGAGATATTTCATCCAGTGGAAAAATCTCCATTCAGTAGAAGGGATGCTTCCAGCAAGTGTTGTTTCAGAAGACCCATTCCCTTCTGCTGAGATTTCCATATTTTACAAAGAATCTAGAAGAATGGCTAAAGGTAGTTGTTTATTCAATATGGGGCACTTGGTCCAGAGCAGAAAAGATAAATGGAAGGGAGATATCAGGGTTGCATCCAAATATACCCACTTGGTCATACCATAAACGGAAGACCATAAGGCCTCTCTGGCGCCTTATATCTATCGGCTCACTTATATCGGCACTGCTGTTGGCCTGAGGAGGGGGGCTTGAACCCATGAAGTGCGTTGCCTGTGCACTAATATATTTCTCTATCCCAAGAGATCGGCCTTTTTGAGGTAAGCCACCTCGTTTCTTCCTTTGAATTTATTATTGGTTTTAACCTAGTTTTATACACATCTGGGTGCCTCTTTACCTCAATGGTACTGAGTGTTACCCCCTCACACATTGTGGTGAAAGGGGTTTGATCTGGCTTCACATGGTGGATGCCATAGTGGGAACCAGCTTTTCACCTGAAAAGAGAGTGACCGTCTCCTGTCCAGGTGGAGTCAGGTTCATTGTCTCCACCTGCTTCAAGTGGTCGGTTGCCCCCTGCAACCTGCCTTTGTGAGTAGAACTTTTTATACCATTGTTTTTTTCAATTTATTTTTAACATACTATGCTATCTGGGCTCCCATTTTGCTGTTTGTGTCTTTTTCTTTAGGGTGCCGCTACACCCTACCCCACCTCGCCTGATAGAGTTTTGTCAATTATAGTTAGTGGAGCTGAATACAGAAAGGTAGCATGGACATGTATGCCAAACCTCATGGTGGATAATCCCACTTATGCATTACTTATGGCCAATGCAAACAAGTACAGTGGGTACATAGACCAGGCAATTACTTTTTATTCATGCCTTCTCAGAGTGCACATCAGACTTCTCATTCAGACGTTAATCATGTACTCTTCTTAGATAGTGGGTACCCATGATGCATTAAGGTTTAATATGAGGATAACACTATTTAGTTTAAACTTTTGGACTATGTCTTAGCTAAGACTTTATTTTGTATACGGTCTTCATTGTCTTGTGTTTTTTTTATGCCCATTTGATTAATTGATTCTGACATACTGTTCCTCTTATTAAGTGGATCAGTTAATCCCTGAAATGTATGTTAGGATTGCATTAAGTCACTGGAGTTATTGATACGGCTATCTTTGTGATTATTAAGATGGGATATGCTGTACTTCACTGGAGTTAAACCATATGAATGCACATATGAGATTTGGGTTTGAAAGGTTTTGAGACTAACCTGCGTGCATGTCAGTATTATCAACCTAGATTCCATTTATAGTAATGATATTAAAACTAAATGCTCTGACTTTTTTTTTTTAACTCTACCAGGTAATTTGGGATACAATAGCAAAATACATATGTATTTAGAATATATAGGAGTGTGTGGCGCGGTAATTGAATTCTAGGCCCTGGCAGAGAGAACAAGTCCCGAACATGTGTAGATTTCAATTACCAAGGTCTGGAAGCAGTTAAATAGACTCTGAAGCGAGTCTAAATTCCCTTTTTTAACATGTAGTCATGTTAAGACCTATAACCCTCTACTAAACCTCCGCTTGCCACAGCAAAACGAGGGGGTTTATACCCCCCCAAATCCCCTCTCCTAACTCCGGGGAGCACTTCCTGAATGAGGCAGAGCTTATGGCTGTAGCTTTGCCTCTTAGCAAGTCAATCCGGGCTGATCGCCGCCTCTCCCCGCCCCTCTCAATCTTCCTTCACAGAGAGGTACGGGGGAGAGGCGGAGATCCACGCGGCGATTTACGCGCATGGAGGCAATGCTGCAGTTCATAGGTCTGCCTCCCGAGCAGCAAAATCCACGACCAAGAAAGTTGTGGATTTTGCAGGAAGGATTTGGGGGGTATAAACCCCTTGTTTTGCCGCAGGATAGCGTCATTTTAACAGGGGTTATAGTTTTTAACATGACTGCATGTTAAAAGAGTGAATTTAGACTCGCTTCAGAGTCTTTTTAAGAGTGTCCTTTTATCTTGAGGTCTTGTGTTGACTGATCTTGACCTGTACAGTTAGCCCTAATATGTTGGATCATGCACTTGCTTAAAGCAGATATCCAGTCTCTAAATGAAATTTGCACAGTCCTCCTGTAAAAGAAAGTTATAATAAGAGTAAATAGACAGGTATTTTCCTTTTGGAATGATGTACATTAAAGATTCTTCTTAGTTTAATTCTCCATCTAGGTAAATAATCACTATGTTGCTCTCTAATTACCTCTGCTCCTTGTTCTGGTGCTTTTGTTTGATCTTGCTGCTGTTTTGACTAGCTATGAGCAAAAATTATGCCTGTGCTTAATTACGCATTGTAACTCACAATTACACATTTTAATGCAAAATTTCTGGGAAAATCGTAATTAATTTTGTATCTAATTGTAATATTTTGTAATTTTGCGTAAAATGTAAAGAAAAATGTTTTTTAAACTCATTTTTCTGAGTTTAGAAAACATTTTCTGTGCATTTTTAAATTAAATTCTCTCAAAAACTACAAAGTCTTTTTGGAAAATTATTTATTTAACTTGTACCCACTATTCTCCCTAACATATGTAGCAATTTTGGTAGCAATAGCATGTATGGGGGCTTTCTATTCACTGCTAAAGTCAGCATAAAGTTAAGCGAATGACTATACAAAATCAATTGAATTTACATATCGTTATTACGAATAGGTGTAATTGCAAAAAATTACGCGAAATTGTGCATAATCATAATTAGCGGATTACGATCATTGCTAGTTTTGACATAGACCCAGTCTGGGTAGCCACAGACAAAAATAGCTTATCTGAGTTGTTTGTATTCCTTATTTGTTGTCTCTGTGCTAGTAGTAGTCAATATTCTAATCACACCCGGCTGATATTTCAATGGGTGGTGGGAATTAGAAAGAAGGTAATTGCCTGTATGGATATATTTCCTAAACAGTTCTGTTTCTAAGGGGGTTCACAAAACTCATATTAAGTAAGTAGAGAGATAATTCATGAGAAAAGCTTTAGTATCATCCCTCTTTAACATGTGGTCCAAAATGTAATTTGCTTTCTTAAAGAGTAACTGTCAGGCAAAAACAAGTAATTTTTATCTATGTTCCCCTGTGTTAAACAGTGTGGAAGGAAGCCAAATATCAATACTGAAGTAAAAAAACTTTCTTACTTTATTGTGGGCTGAATAGCAGCCTTCCTTATCTCCAGGCTGTTTAGGAGGACGCATCAGACTGAAAAAGCCGCAGTCAGCCTGCAAAGCAGTATGGGAAGGTCTTACTTCCTCTCTACTGCCCTCCCTGCACCACCCCTTCATTTCCCTATCCAGCCCTGCTGCAGCCTCATTGGCTGGTCCCTCTCGACTCCTTCCCTCCCCATCCAGACACCCTGAGTGACAGCTGCAGGCTGCCCAACCCCCCGCGCGAGTGACACCCGCAATCGTCGGCACCCTCCCCCCCTGCGAGTGACACCCGCGATCGTCGACAACCCCCCCGCGAGTGAGACCCGCGATCGTCGACACCCCCCCCCCCCGCGAGTGAGACCCGCGATCGTCGACACCCCTCCCCCCGCGAGTGACACTCGCGAGCGTCGGCAACCCCCCGCGAGTGACACCCACGATCGTCGCCCCCCGCGAGTGACACCCGCGATCGTCGGCACGGCCCCCCCGGCGAGTGACACCCGCAATCGTCGGCAAACTCCCCCCCCCACCCCCCGCGAGTGACACCCGCGATCGGCGGCAACCACCCCCCCTCCCCCGGCGAGTGACACCCGCGATCGGCGGCAACCACCCCCCCTCCCCCGGCGAGTGACACCCGCGATCGCCCGCAAAACGACCGACATCGCAATCACCCACAAAACGACCGACTTTGCAATCGCAAGCAAAACGACCGACATCGCAATCGCTCGCAAAACGACCGACATCGCAGTCGCAAGCAAAACGACTGACATCGCAGTCGCAAGCAAAACGACCACCATCCCAATTGCAAGCAACCCCCCCTCCCCCGGCGAGTGACACCCGCGATCGTCGACACCCCCCCCCCCCCGCGAGTGAGACCGGCGATCGTCGGCAACCCCCCACCGTGAGTGACACCCGCAATCGTCGGCACCCCCCCCCCCCGCGAGTGACACCCGCGATCGTCGCCCCCCCTCCCCCCGCGAGTGACACCCGCGATCGTCGACACGGGCCCCCCCCCGGCGAGTGACACCCGCAATCGTCGGCAAACTCCCCCCCCCACGAGTGACACCCGCGATCGATGGCAACCACCCCCCCTCCCCCGGCAAGTGACACCCACGATCGCCCGCAAAATGACCAACATCGCAATCACCCACAAAACGACCGACTTTGCAATCGCAAGCAAAACGACCGACATCGCAATCGCTCGCAAAACGACCGACATCGCAATCGCAAGCAAAACGACCACCATCCCAATTGCAAGCAAAACGATCGACATTGCAATCGGACGCAAAACAACTGACTTTGCAATCGCAAACAAAACGACCAACATTGCAATCGCAAGCAAAGGACCGACATCGCAAGCAAAATGACCGGCATCGCAAGCAAAACGACCGACATCGCAATTGCAAGCAAAAACGACTGACTTCGCAATCGCTCGCAAAACGACTGACTTCGCAATCGGCCGCAAAACGACCGACATCGCAATCGCAAGCAAAACGACCGACATTGCAATCGCAAGCAAAACGACTGACTTCGCAATCGGCCGTAAAACGACCGACTTTGCAATCGCAAGCAAAACGACCGACATCGCAAGCAAAACGACAGACATTGCAATCGCTCGCAAAACAACTGACATCGCAATCGCAAGCAAAACGACCGACATCGCAATCGCAAGCAAAACGACTGATATCGCAATCGCAAGCAAAACGACCGACATCGCAATCGCAAGCAAAACGACCAACATCGCAACCGCCTGCAAATTGAATGACATCGCAATCATCCGCAACCACCCGCGACTGACAACGCAATCGCTCGCACAGCTCCCCCCACCCCAACTGACAGCGAGATCGCACGCAACCCAGACATGATCACTCCCCGCTGAGTGCCTAATACACACGATGCATTTTCCCGCTCGATCCGCGGGTCGATTAGATTATTTCCAACATGCTCGAATCGGATTTCGATCGTTCCTGCCGTCGATTTGGCATAATTAACATGTTGGAAATAATCGAATCGATCCCGATTGACCCGCGGATCGAGCGGGAAAACACATCTTGTGTACTGAGCATAAGACCAGAGACTGGTAGGAGTGTCTGAAGGCTGGGACTTGGGAGGGCTAATGTATAATTAATCAGGAAGCAGGGTAAGGGAGGATATGACATCACAATTGGCTTCAGACAAGACAGAAACATGGAACCTGCCATGAGCTGTCAGGAGCATCATTCTCTGCATATACTACATAAAAATTCTGTGAAATCCAAACGTGGACAGTGAAATGCATATGTAATTTAAGTACAGCCAGTATTTAGCTACTGATATATGGGTTTTTTGTCTCTGAGACCCTATACCTAACAGCTCCTCTTTAAAACAGAAGATATTTGAGATAATTCCGCTTTTAGTGAGCAACTGTGGTTTCCCATGATGCATGACTCCTGAATATGTAAATAATATCTTTATGCCCCTGAAAGCAAGGCTGCACATCCAAAATGCACATAGGTAGAGAAAGAGCAAGTGCTCTGAACCAAACAACGGACACCTGTCCTCTATATGAGTGAACACAAGACTCCTGCCTCCTGCAAATGCACAGCTTATGCCCTTCTCAGCCCATATACGCAGGTGCTGCTGAGAACTGCATGCAATAGAGACATCAGTTTCACATAAAAGCAATATGTGTTAGCAGGTGCGCCTTGTGCAGGCTTCTCTCATGGTACCCACCCTAATCTCTCTCAAGCGTTACCCTATTTGCTTAAAGTGGGAAAAGTAGGCTATGTGACTTGGGAGTGACCTGAAAGAAAAAAAGACAATCGTATACTCACATGGGTAGAGAAAGAGCTAGTGCTCTGAACTAAACTACTGGTGTATAGTGAGCCTGTAGCTAATGTATTTTACTAAGTTACACCAATCCAAAATGCATAAAGCAGCTTTGGACTTTCTTGTCCTCTGTTGTATGCATTTGTTCTGCTTACTGCATTTTGTAACATTAGTTAGTACTAGTCTGAGCCCAATACCATAAAGCCAAGCATGGCATGGATTAATGTGGCTTTATGGCATAGGGCTTGGACCTGTACTAAGTAATAATCAGATCGAACATGGTGACCCAGAACCACTTAGAAAGTACAAAGGGCTAAAGGAGAACAAAAAGCCCTGTATTAAAAATACTAACTGTAATTTTGCCTTCTAAAAACAGAAGATAGGTGCGATAACTCAGCTTTAAGTGAGCAACTGTGGTTTCTCATGTTACATTATTCCTGAATATGAGGTAAAGAAAGGGTGTCCGCACGATATCCCTTGCATCAAGTTCCTTTATTATGGACGTATCCACACCAAGCCACACATCATATAGCTAATATGAATATGCAAACCATCTCTTTATGCCCTAAAAGTATAGTGAGCTTATAGCTAATACATTTTACAGAGCCACACCAACTCAACATGCATACAGGCTTTTCAAACACGTTGGTCCTTAAAGGGGCACTATGGCGAAACATTTTTAAATTTAAAATATGTGCAAACATAGGCAAGAAGTAAGTTTTTCCAGAGTAAAATGAGCCATAAATTACTTTTCTCCTATGTTGCTGTCACTTGCAGTAGGTAGTAGAAATCTGACAGAAGCGACAGGTTTTGGACTAGTCCATCTCTTCTTGGGGGATTCTCAGCAAGGCTTTTATTCTTTATAAAGATATTCCCTAAAAAGCATTTAAACAATGATGCTGGCCAGCTTCCTTGCTCGCTACACAGTTTTTTGGCAGTTGGACAGAGGATCTGCCATTCACTAAGTGCTTTTGAAAATAAATAAATCCCTGAGAACCCCTATAAAGAGATGGACTAGTCCAAAGCCTGTCACGTCTGTCAGATTTCTACTACCTACTGTAAGTGACAGCAACATAGGAGAAAAGAAATTTGTCCTGGGGTGCCAGTATCAGAGCAAGAGGAGGCTGGTGTGTCAAAGTTCCGAGAGGAAGCGGAAGAACATGGGGTTTGCTTTGTAATCCAGTCAACTACTTCTCAGGGTATGTGGCCCCTGAACACTGGACATCATTCTATGACCACAGGAAATCACACTGACATGACCCCTACGACCTCTGTGGTGTGGCCTGCCTCTCCCCGTCATTTTTTTTCTTTCACAATATTAACCATTTACTGACATTCTAACGTATTAAAACGTCATGCTTACCGCTATTAATAGCAACATGACGTTTTAATACGTCCCGCGTTCCCGCCGCTGCTACCGCCGTGTGTGCGCCGCTACCGCCGCCATTACCGTCGGGCTTCCGTGCTGGGTGATTGGGGAAGAGGACCGAACGGTCCTCTACCCAATCGCAGTGCCTGGAGTGAATGGACGTGACCACGAACAGCGGCTACGTCCATTCACAATAACAGGAAATGTAACAATTAAATAAAGTGAAGGAAAAAAAAAAAAGTGAACATTTCCTATCAGTGTTCACTAGCACCATCATGTGGCCAAAAAGTATATTACACCTACAAAATACATTCATTTTCAAGTACATACAGATCTTAATAAAATTACACTTCCAACCCTCCCCCCCCCCCCAAAAAAAAAACACTTGTAAAAAAAAAATCAGCTAAAAAAAATAAATAGTTGCCTTAGGGACTCTAAGCTTTGTTAATTTATATTTTATGGGGGGAAATTAATTTTAATTTATTACATAGGGGCTTGTAATTATGGCCAGAATAAAAAAAAAACAGAACAGAAAAATAACACTTATATTTCAAAATAATATACTGTCGCCATACATTGTGATAGGGACATAATTTAAACTGTTTAATAATCGGGACGACTGGGCAAATAAAACGTGTTTGTTTTATCCACAGGAGAATGTTTAATTTTAAAACTATAAGGGCCCGTTCACACTTAAAACCGCAGAACGCCGGCGATTACCGCCGGCGTTCTGCGGGAGTGATTTTCCCGCGATCAGCGCGGAAAAATCACTGGACACTGCGGCGGGTTTGGAGCGATCGCGATTAGCGTGCTATGCACGCTAATCACGATCGCAAATCGCGGAACGCTCGTCGCCGGCAAACCGCTGCATGCAGCGCGGTTGCGGTTATCGCTAACCGCAACCGCGGCAGTGAGAACACTGCCACTCGCTACATTGTGTAGCGGTTCTTGCAGAACCGCTAGCGGTTTGCCGTGAGCGGGAATCGTGCGATTCCCGCTCAGGTGTGAATGGGCCCTAATGGTTGAAAACTGAGAAATAATGATTTTTCTTCTTTTTTTTCTGTTTTTCTCATTAAAACTCATTTAGAATAAAAAAATTCTTAGCAAAATGTACTATCCACAGAAAGCCTAATTGGTGGCGAAAAAAACGAGGTATAGATCATTTTCTTGTTATAAGTAGTAATAAAGTTATTAGGGAATAAAAGGGAGGAGCACTGACAACTGAAAATTGCTCTGGTCCGTTAGGATAAAAACCCTTGGGGGTGAACTGGTTAAAAAATACAAAGAAAAGACCCTGCCTGTGAGGAGGAACTGGATCACTTTGCACAGGTTTGTGATATAACACAATCAAAATACAAGAATAGCACTTATGATGTTGGGAGCACTTATGATGCTGTGGCGTATTGCTCCTCTGCACATGGAGTCACTGGAAGTCTGCGCACGTCTGATGTACAGCTCAAGATACACTGCACTGGGCACAGCGATATCTGTGATATAATCAAATCAAAATAAAACAAGAATTGCACTTATGATGTTGTGGTGTATTGTGCTTCTATGAACAGACTCACTGCACACGTCTGTGACATACAGCTCAAGATACACTGCAGTGGATGCACTGGGTGATCAGTCAGGAGCCAGGATGCAGTGCAAACACAACCTATGAATCAGTACCAGTCTTGAGAAGGACTCTGTTTTCCTGCTCAGGCGCTGTATAAATAGCTAGCAAAGTAGTGGTGACACAGAACAGAGGCCTAGCTACCCCTTTGTGCAGCAATACTCTCTCCCTTCTCTCACTAATAGCAGTCGAGGAATGAGTGTAAGATGGCTGCTGTGCTGACATTTTTATAGGGGGCTGGGTAGGGGGGTCCGAGAGGCAGTGCTAGCTGATTGGCTGCAATGTGTCTGCTGACTGTGAGGTGAGGGGTCAAAGTTTAGCTCAATGATGATGTATAGGGGGCAGATCGAACACGCCATGGGCACGAATGCGAACACACATTCCTCTCCGCAAAGTATTTAACAGGCAAATCATTTGGCCCATCTCTATTTATAAATACACCCAATGGTAGTATAAACATCTTTGGCAAATCAGCTTTTTTAGGCTGTACAAACAACAAAAACAGGATGTAAACTATGCATGGAAGAAATTCATTTTAGTATTGTATTATAGGAGTATTGTATTATAAAAAGTATATATGAACAATTCTATACTTGCATTTAAAAGGGGTTTGGATGTTTTCCTTACTTTAAAGACCACTCATATCTATAATTGGTAAGTATCAAAAGGAGATGCCTTGATCCAGTCAGCATCTTCTCTTGAGTGTGTTATTTCTTCTGGTTTAGGTCCACTCAAGGACCAACTTGATAGACACTTTTTTTTTTCAACCAAGAAAAGTATGTATCTATATATTTGAGATCATAAGTGAGCTTGCAATAGTCTGGATTTATTTAAAAACACCACCACTAACATTGCACAATTTTGCAACTTTTGCCTGGGTAACATCAGACTATAGAAAGGGTTGCTGAGAGTTAAGTAATTAGAATTGGTGCCATTGCCATCATTTACACGCAAATGTTCTCAAATAGAGCTTGCTCTTACAACTGCAATCATGCTACCACTTCATTTATCTTACAACCATTACTCCTAGCAATGGGGTGTACTGCCTTACCACAATTATCCTCTACCCATATTTATACACACGGGACTCTCCATGATTTCACATTAGGCTTTCCATCTGGGTCCCCATTAATATGCAAAATGCCACAGTCTTTTTATGATGACTACTGAGAAGGATGAGATGCGCACTCCACTCACACCCTCCAGTGATTAAAGGAGAGGCATGGCAGTTATAACCATGCAGTTCTTCTTCTGTATATCAAGCAGTGGCGTGTGTGATTTCAGTTGGCCGAATGATTTGGCAGTGCTGCATTGATTTCCAGGATGCAGTGTTGTAGCATGGCGTGTTGTGAAGGAGGAAGGGAGTCAGAACAGCTCTGTTCAGTGTCAAAGTGGCAGAGGTGCTCCAACACTATTGAAATGGTGGATCACTTGACTTTGAAAATGAAAACCCTTGGAGATAAGCATAGGTGGTAAGTTATGGGAGTGAGAGGGAGGGGGTACATCGTTACATTAAGTATGTAAGGTGGGAGGATATCGTTTAAAAAATAAAATCATGGAATACCTTGGCCAAGTACTTCAGACCTTTGTTTTTAGTAAACATGGAAGATTTTTACCTCACCAAATGTACTTCCTGTACAGCTGCATGCTGTCAGTTTTCCTGGACATCGAGAGAGATTGGCAGCACAGGGTGATGTGACAAAACTGTGAACCTGGGCAGGAATCTATATCTGCATGCCAACAATCTACTCACATACAGATAACTAAAGGTGTCTACCTTAATGTAATAGCTAACAAAGAAGGAAGAAATTCTGGCAATATCTTTTTGTTTTGTAGTCAACAGGGCATAGTAGGCTAGACACTGACTTCATAATGCCCTAGGTGCTCTCCAATAATATTCAGCAAAAATTGGAAAGTTATCTTCAGGTGAGAGGAAGGCTGGCACAGAACCAGCACAGAAATCAAATTAAATTAATTGGTTTTATCAGCAATGGGCCACTGAGGTAAGCTCAGTGTTGATTTTCTCCTTATCCAAACAATTCACAGAGCAATGGGAGTTTGCAGCAGAATAGAAGAGTCAACAGGTTGTTTAAGTTGCTCTCTCTCTCTCTGAAAAATCTGCTTTAATAGTTATATTTACTTAGGGTATATCCTTTCAGTCAAATTTTATTTTATATCCAGATCACAGCATCATTTTGTATTGTACAATGTTCTTTTAATCTACCTGATGAAGTGCTTTCATTCCGAAGACATGTTTGATGTGTGTGTGTGTGTGTGCAAAAATAAAGTTCAATGTAAAGTTTTCTATGCCCTTCAATATGTTTCCAATGAAGAGCAGAACACTTTGTGCCAGGGATGAATACAGGAATAAAAACTCTTTACATGTATTACATTCCAGAGTAATTTTAGCATTACACACAGCAGCATTTATTTTTGATTTGTAAAAAGTCTTATCTGGGATTACTGTATACTGATTACCACAATGTTATTGTATTTTGATTACCATAGTGTAGATTTCTTTGCTCACTAGCTACTTTCCTTTAGCTTCAGAATTATGAATCGTTATTTGTCATCTGCAGATCCTGACAGCTTATTTTCTAGGCCATTGACAAGGTCAACTGAAAGAGTAAAGGCCACATACTGATCCTTTTAGTATGTTGCTAACATAAACATGGCCACTGCAATGTAGTTTCACAAGGGTACTTGTTTGCAGCTCCTGACTCACTACAGCTTTTTGTGTAAAAGGAAGAGTATCCATCCATCTATTTATTTACACCTGCCTTTTACTCATTTTAATTTTGACTTGTGATATTCTAAGTATGAAACTCCTTAGACAAATTGAACCAGATAAAGCACAGGGAAAATTGAACATGAAAAAGTACCTGAATTACTATTCAAATCATATGTTATGCTATCTCAAAATATATTTTTTTCTCGTTATCTGAACCCCCATTATGAATCTGGCCTTCGCTATGTTTGTTAACTGCATGGTAGTCCCTCTAGATCAGGAATGATGAACTCCAGTCCTCAAGGGCCAATGTCATCACACATTTTTTGGCACAGCTCCAATTAATTGATGGGGCTGAATTGGGAAAGTTGTGGTTTATCAAGTAGAACACATTTCTCTATTTCTCAGTCCATCCTAAACACTGGTATGTATATCACCCTCCAGGACTGGAGTTCGACTCCTGTGCTCTAGATTGAGTTTGGTTAAGTAGAGTTCTTCCTCCAGTGTTTGTGTCTGTGGAATACAGTACATTTTTTCAAATGAACCTTTATTGCTGGATGTTTTCATACCATAACTTTATATGCAGTTTTGTACTTGTTTGCACTTGTTGCTAACGATTTGTATTATATGCAATGTGCATTGTATTATGTGCAATGTATGTATTTATTGTGTTTCTATGACTCAACTGGCGCTACGTGGTTATTGGAATGTCAGCTGCGTGTTACAAAGGGGATCCCTTCAACCCTTAAAACAATCAATAACAAATAAAATAGTAACTCGCGCTAAAATTAGACCTTTTATTGTTCAAAAAAAATTTTGTTAAAAAATTCTCAACATACAGTACTTTATTCGCATAAAAACATACTGCTTCACCATACACTCCCAACACTCATACCCATCACAGAAGGGCCCTTCAGAAAAAAACAAAAATCAAACAGTAGAATGCACAAAACTTAAAATGGCTGTAGTGATTTAGAATTGCATCAAAATCAATAAAATCGTTAAAACGGCTCCAAAAACGGCCCAAAAACATATGCAAAGAAAGGCAAAGTTCGTCCGGTTTCCAGCATTAGATCATGTGGGCTAATCAGTTCCTTAATCCCATCTCAATATTCCAGTTATTTTCAGGCTCCCACAGTTTAATATATGGGTATCACTCACGTTTCCGCAGTGTAGTCCTTGCCTGACACCAGTCCTTGCCCGGCCTCTAGTCCGCTTACCGGTAATCTGTTGTAACTAGATGGACCCCTCCTTAGTAATACTGTACTAGTTACCTCCGCTGTCGGCTTCTATTCATGGCATACGTCACTTCCGGTTGTAAAATCCAGAGTTCCACTCGTCTTACGCAGAGAAATTCCACTCACATGCGTCAATATAGCCGCAAAAAATATTGTGGGTGAAATTTAAAGATATAGCAGCGGTATATGAGAGTACCTGGGGACCACCAAAAGCGTCATTACAAAACATGAAACGGTCATTACCACCAAGTGTGACAATGTGTAATTACAAAAAAAAGAGAGGTGTCCTCAGAGCTAACAACAACCGCCTATACTTACAAAGGAGCAAAATACAACACATCGCTATGCGTTCAGCAAGATACCTGGGAGTTTTCCTAAGAAAGAAAAAATAAAAAATTAGAAACATAGTAGAAAAAGTAAGAGGAACACAGCCGTCCCAAGATCATCATATAGGCCAACCAGTGAGAAAACAGCAAGCAGAGATAAACAATCACATAGACAACTCATATACAGAAGCTGAGATCATATTCTCGATTTAGCCCACCCAGCCCCATAACATTGAGTTTTCGAATCCACCATGCTTCTCTACGTGCCAATTCAGCCTTCCTATTCAATCTACCCCGCCAATCATAGGGTACACTATTAATAACCTGCACCTTCATCTGTGCTACACTATGTCGAGCTGTTGAAAAATGAGAAGACACTGCCTGTGTCATATCATGATTCCGGATTGCAGATTTATGAGATGCCAGCTGTTCCTCTGTTTGTGTATATGGCTTCTGGCTTTGAAAAAGAGCTACTGTCAGCCGCTAAAGCCATTTTTATCGATGACGTGTCATTTTTTATGACTTTTTCAATAAAGAGCTACTAAATTACTGAAGGTGGTGCCTGCTTCGCTTGGATCTGCATCTCTTGATTATTGGTACAGTGGCCTTAAAGCTACGGCACACTCCATATCCTTTTGCATGGGTGCTCCTCCACTTCTGTCCTTTTTACTGTTATTATACTAACGGCTCATTGTCTGGTCATTGTGTACCTGAGGGAGGTGAGTCCACCTACTTCCCTCCTTTCATGCGGATTTTAATTATTTTATCCTTGTTGGCGCCTCTGTTATACCCGTTTTACTGCTTTTGTCTATCTAGCTATATTCTACAAATTTAAATTGAACTGGGTGCATTGCTTTCTCAGTAAAGATGTGAGCATATCTGAGGATAGCAGAGCTTTCCCAACACTTCAGTAGCATACTGCAATAATATGCATGGCCGTTAATCAGTATTCAAATTTCAGTAGCTTGGCTATATTATATCTTGCAGTTGATATATGTTTGATTGCCGCAGGCTTTTTAAAAAAAAAATAATGTATATACTTTTCAGCTTTTGTATGGCAGTTGGCACATGCAAAACTCCTATACAGACAATTGTTGAATTAAGATAAGATTTTATGACTTGGAACGGATTACAAAAACAGAAAATATTTAAATTTGTTCTACAAACCATTTGGCTAGATCCTGAAATATTTTGCAATCTTCCCTTATGAGATTAGAGTCACTGACAAAGCAAAATGTATTTGGCAAGATTAATATTAGTCAATCTGGGATGACTTACTCTGAGTCATTTTTGTTTACAATCTACTGAAAAGGTATTACACAAATAAGCTGGGAAAGAGATAAAAAAGAGAAATTCATAAGAAAAGTTGAATATGTTAGAGGCACAAGCACTTCGCTTAAAGAGTTAATGTAAAAGAGCTGCTAGTGACAGGGTATTAGATTTGAAAGTTTACTCTCGAACTATAAACTTGCTGCTGAGTTTTTTTATCAAGTACAGTTAACTTACATAGAAATTCAATGCAATGCACTATTTCCAATTTTAACTCCACAATACATAACTTGATTATGGACTACAGAGAACTATTTATATACTGTATAGTCATGTTATGATGATTATGTGCATGGAGTGTTGCTACAAACATGTAACCACCTGTCTTATGCTGCAAATTGCCTAAATAAAGTTGGATCCATTCAGGACATTTCATATTACCCCCACTTACTACATTTCATTGTCTAGAACTTGGCATGTTTGTTGCTACTTCTATGCCATGCCAGAAAACAATATATAAGTTTACCACAACAAATACACAATACATAGTAAGAAAACTACAACCACCTGTTCCTCATTGTTTTCGTATATGACAAATGGAACAATATAATAATTTTCCAATGGGTTACCAAAATTAAATTTGTGCCACCACAAGAAGCAAATCAGCTACATTTTAGAACTCATCATAAGCTGTGTTTATTTTCTCTATACTGTATTCTTCTGTTCATCTTCATCTGTGTTCTGCTCTTATTCAGTATTTCTTCTTGGTTGATAGTAGAAATCTACCTTGCCATTTGTGATTGGCTTTTCCCTAGTGCAAAATGACTGTGAGCCATTATAAATATATAAATTTCACACTGTATACCCTCATTAATCCAGAAGAATGGACCAACTGGAAACCTTAGTCACAAATTTAAAGAGGAACTGTAGTGAAAATAGTATACGTAATAGAATTGCTTATTTCTTACAATCTAATTTTGTAAATATCTTTCTTCACCCTGATTTACATTCTGAAATGTATCATAGGTGGTAACATATATTACTGACAGGTGCAGCAATGCAGAATGTTTGTTTACTGTTTGTTCCAAAACCAGTAGACACAATACCTTGTCTCCCAATGTACACTGGGAGGAGAATTCTGCATATCAAAACAGCCTAGGCTGTGAAATCACTGGGAGGGCAGGGCTACATACCAACTATGAGCAATATATAGAAATAGGAAGTGTTTCTGATGCTAAAACCATGATAATTTTATAAAAGAATATATAAAGAATATTTTGAATAAAGACATGATTTATGGTACTGGATTTTTAATAAAATAATCCTAAATTGAAGTTCATCCTTTTTTTCTGTTCTTCTTTCCTTGGTGTATTACCCTCTGTGGACTGTATAATATCCTGTCTGTCAATGTCAGTTTCCCTTTCCCCATATGTACCCATGTGTGATGTCACACATGAGAAATGTTTTCTAATGAAAAATATCTTTGTTGTCGATAATAACCAGGCAGATTCCAATTATATTTTTTTGTTCCCCATTGTTCAGTATTAGTTAAACAATTTGTTTAGTAGCTAGAAGAAATGAAACCATTTTTTCCACCAGAACTCTTTTTATACAAAACTCTGTATGTGTATATTAATTTTCTGTAGGCAGACGTCTGTGTTATTAGAAGTAGGCAGCAGTCATAAAGAACATTGATTTTGGTTGTGGTTGTGTTCCCTTGAGCTTATCAAGCACCGAGGTGACCACATGATTCTGCTCTGTACACATCATTGATAATGCAGAAGGAAAAGACGTTCCCCTCCCAGGGTCACGCATTTGCCATTTGATGAATAACCATTCCAATTATCACGACTTCCAGCAAAGTCTGAATTGCAGTAGGCTACCAAGAACACAAACAACCCTTTTCAATAACAGTGTAGGGAACAAGTTACACGATGTAATGTGCCGTAGTCTGCAACAACCAATAAAAATTAATTTTACTGAAGTGGGGTGAGTGCAAAGTGCATGCTAACTGAATAGTAAAATACATTGGCACCAATTCACTATGGTCATTCCAGTAAAAAATGCAGGTTGGTAAAATACCACATTTAGTATTTTACACTTTTTTTTAGTGAATTCACTAAGATCTCCTTGCATGCAGTAGATACTAAAAAAGGTGCTTAAATTCACTAAGCCCTGTTTGGCAAGTCTCAACATCAGTCTGCATCCCTTTAGATGTGCATGCATGCCTACTAGAGGGAGCTCTTTTTCATACCAGTATATAGATACTGTATGCACATCTAAAGAGACACAGAAAAAGCCTTTTTAAATGTCTCCTTTTCCTGTCCTCATGTCCCACCCACCAGTGCATCACATCAAAAAGGGTGAGAAGCAGGGATATGTGACTCTTGCCATTGGCTGTCTGCCTCATCTGTCAACTTCACTGCATGGAAATTGTAAGTTACCAACTGGACATAGCTGGAGATAAATACTGAACACTTTTTTTAGTTTAATCTTTGTGAATTGGCATTTACTGACATGTGTTGAGGTATTTACCGCACCAGTCAGTAAATTTCCTCACTAGTTGGTAATTTTACTTTTTATGATGTCATGTGTTTAGTGAATTCGCATTTGGCAAGATGATCAGTAAAATCAGCGGTTTTCTGTATTACATAATGCGGTACTGCTTAGTGTTGAAGCCATAGTAGAGAAAAGCCAAACTTTTGATTTGTTCCAGAAGCAGGGCACATAAAAGAATAACTAAGGAAGGGAGCAACAGGGATGCTCTGAGTTATATAAAATACAGTAATCCCTAATTCTTTAAAAAGAATGCAATGTGCATGCGCCCCTGTTGGACAGCACTGTGTGTCCGACAGTGTGATCGAGCGCCACACACCTTCTTCCCCACCATGATGCGAGCACTCCCTCCCCTCTCCCTTCCTTGCCACAAGCACAGTAGGCAGCTGTAATACACGTGCGCGGTATTGACTCCATGCCCTATTACAACTGCCTTTCAGTATATAAGGTGTTCAAATAATCTTTATTCAAAAGGTCTAGAAGTGTCATAGAAGTACAAAATTCTATCAAAAAGCAAGCAATAAAATTCAGGCACTATGGTAGATGCAAAGTAGCCAGAATAACATGGACTAATCACTTTATGGGTAGAATGTGGCCACTCCTAATGTTAAATAACTTTTGAGTTTCATATGTACATATTTTATTTGCTTATATGTAAGGCCCCGTTCACACTTGCGGTTTTGCAAAAACCGCACCGGATGTCCGGACCGCACCGG
The DNA here is from genome assembly GCF_040937935.1 of Hyperolius riggenbachi. Taxonomy (NCBI): domain Eukaryota; kingdom Metazoa; phylum Chordata; class Amphibia; order Anura; family Hyperoliidae; genus Hyperolius; species Hyperolius riggenbachi. The sequence goes on along the minus strand of NC_090653.1, from coordinate 199,952,235 downwards.
AGCCGGATCGGACCTGAACCGTACGGTTCCTGTCCGGATCCGGTCCGGTTGCATACGGTTTCCGTGCGGTATGAACACGGTTGCGGTCCGGATCCGGATTCTTAAAGAGATAACAACCTGTATAAATACCTGGGGTTCTGGGAGGTCAGCAGAAGCTCTGGGGTCATTGTTGGAGACAGCTGGACGTGTGGAGACCATCCTTGGATACAGAGACAGCAGTTGGGACCATGGATCCAGTCATTTTTTACGCTTATTACCTGGGAATTCTCTCCTTCCTGTTGTTTACCTACTACTATGTGGGGAGAAGGCGTGCTCCTCGCAGGAGATGGTGGGTGCACCCTCTACTAGCCAGGAGGCAGAGGAAGGGAGAGTTCCAGGCCCTCTACCGGGACCTCAGACGACACCCACAGAAGTTCTACAGCTACACTCGGATGTCTATTCCCCTGTAAGTATATAGGCCTAAATACACCAACCCCCACCATTCCTAAACACCCCACCCTCACCCCCACAACACCTCATCCCTGTATACCTAGCTAAACACACCACCCTGACCCCCACACCCCTGTATACCTAGCTATACACTACACCCCCACCCTCCACAACACTCCCAAACCTCTGTAAACACACCTCCCCCATCCTCCACCCAACACCTTGTCCCACAACATACTTTACAGCTTCTTCCTTTACATCTCCTGACAGGTTTGATACCCTTTTGGAGATGGTGAAGGATGACCTTAGGAAGAAGGATACCACGTTCAGGAGAGCAGTCACACCACAAGAACAACTACTCATCACACTGAGGTATGTAAAAACAAATTTTTTTATTGCAAAAACAACCACTTTCCAACATGGAAACATTCTTCCAACATGGAAGACAAAAAATTAACATATCTATGGTATAGCCCGGTCAGTTTTAAGGAACACCAACCACCAACTTTGTGCTGGAAGAGTTGTAGGGCATAGCTGCCCAAGTGTCTTTCGGGGACACCAGGCCCTAAAATTGAAGTGCTTCAAAAACCTAACCACTGGCACATGACCCTCTGAGCCATGGATGAAGGACACATGGCAGTGAAAAGGCTAGGCCTCTCACCGACCAGTCAAGGTGTCCTTCATCCATGGCTCCAAGGGTCTTGTGCAAGTGGTTAGGAACAAGAACAAAGTGAGGAGCAAGAGGAACCGATGGCAGAGGTGCATGACTACAGGTGCAGTGCAACAGGCACAAGGTTGTGACCCAGGTAGTGTCTTTCGGGGACACCAGGCCCTAAAATTGAAGTGCTTCAAAAACCTAACCACTGGCACATGACCCTCTGAGCCATGGATGAAGGACACAGGGCAGTGAAAAGGCTAGGCCTCTCACCGACCAGTCAAGGTGTCCTTCATCCATGGCTCCAAGGGTCTTGTGCAAGTGGTTAGGAACAAGAACAAAGTGAGGAGCAAGAGGAACCGATGGCAGAGGTGCATGACTACAGGTGCAGTGCAACAGGCACAAGGTTGTGACCCAGGTAGTGTCTTTCGGGGACACCAGGCCCTAAAGTTGAAGTGCTTCAAAAACCTAACCACTGGCACATGACCCTCTGAGCCATGGATGAAGGACACAGGGCAGTGAAAAGGCTAGGCCTCTCACCAACCAGTCAAGGTGTCCTTCATCCATGGCTCCAAGGGTCTTGTGCAAGTGGTTAGGAACAAGAACAAAGTGAGGAGCAAGAGGAACCGATGGCAGAGGTGCATGACTACAGGTGCAGTGCAACAGGCACAGGGTTGTGACCCAGGTAGGGTCTTTCGGGGACACCAGGCCCTAAAGTTGAAGTGCTTCAAAAACCTAACGACTGGCACATGACCCTCTGAGCCATGGATGAAGGACACAGGGCAGTGAAAAGGCTAGGCCTCTCACCGACCAGTCAAGGTGTCCTTCATCCATGGCTCCAAGGGTCTTGTGCAAGTGGTTAGGAACAAGAACAAAGTGAGGAGCAAGAGGAACCGATGGCAGAGGTGCATGACTACAGGTGCAGTGCAACAGGCACAAGGTTGTGACCCAGGTAGGGTCTTTCGGGGACACCAGGCCCTAAAGTTGAAGTGCTTCAAAAACCTAACCACTGGCACATGACCCTCTGAGCCATGGATGAAGGACACAGGGCAGTGAAAAGGCTAGGCCTCTCACCGACCAGTCAAGGTGTCCTTCACCCATGGCTCCAAGGGTCTTGTGCAAGTGATTAGGATCAACAAAGTAAGGAACAAGAGGAATCAAAGGCACAGGTGCAGGACTACAGGTGCAGTGCAACAGGCACAAGGTTGTGACCCAGGTAGTGTCTTTCGGGGACACCAGGCCCTAAAGTTCAAGTCCAGCAAAACCAAAAGTTAAAAAGCCCTGTGATGGTATCCTTCCTCCGAGGATCGGAGGTATTCAGAGGAGCATGTCCAGGAACAATTTGACTTTTTTTTTCAAATTGTATCGGCACCACTACTAGAAAAGGTGGGAGTTGCTGCCTGGAAATCTGGACTCTCTTGGGTGCTGGTCGTGGATGAGCTGGACCCTGACAGCGGTGGCCCATATTGACTGCCTCTGTAGCCGGTGTACATCTGTGATGATTGCCAGGTGGGCACCGCTGTTGGTTGTGGGGGTCTAAAAATTGGTGGTTGCAATAATGGCGTGTCCATGTGCTGTTTAATCACCTCCAGCAAATTGGAATGGCACGCCATCAGGTTTTGTGAAGGCACCTTTTCAAGATATGGTATTAGAGACATCACAGTGTGAAAACACGGGTGTGCCTGCAATTTCAGTAGTTCCTTGCTTTGTTGATGCATTTGCTGCATCATGTTCTGCAGCTGGCCCACCGACTGATGATGCTGCGCACGCAGTTGGTCGATTTCTCCTCTGTGCATCTCATGCATCATTTTAAGCTCGTCCCTGTAGTGCCCATGTACAGCGTCGAGCTCACATTGCAGTGTAGTGATGTGGGACTTGTACTGCTCCATGATATGGCCCCTGTCCTCATCTTGCAACTGCCGGGTTATGAGAGTTTGGTGGCTCTGAAGAATCCCGAGAAGTCCGGAGACAGCCCCGGACATCTCGGACTCTGTCTCTCTCCTTGTTGGGGGGAGGGTACCTCGACGCCTCACTGGTGTGGTGGTCCTCACTGGTGGTGTGGCAGCATCTTCCCGTCCTCTGGCCTGTGTCGGGGTTGCCCTGCGCGCTGGTTGTGCTGCAGTCTCTCGGTGCTCCTCACTTTGTTCTTGTTCCCCTGGAGCTTCCATAGCGGTCGATTGTGGAGGTTCAGCTTCTTCCACACTCGGTCCTGCAACCTCAACATCCAAGCTCTCTTCTGCCAAGTCATCATCAAAGGACGGAGTTGTGATTAAGGACTCCCTCCTCCTACTCCTCGCCTCGGGGCAATAGGTTACATCGGCGACGTCATCATCCACCAAGCTCTCCTCACTGCTGAACCGTGCCTCCTGGGTCGGTTCCTCTTGCTCCAAATTGTCTTCAGTCCTGTAGATAAAAAAAATATTTATTGGTGTGCCAAACAGCATGTGGCGTCAATTCACAGAGCTAGCAAACACTAGCAATCACTTTATCACCCGTTTCTACCCAACATTTGATAAAGCTTGTGAGAAAAGTTCGCTAGCCATGGGAATTGAGGCCATAGCAATACATGGCCGAAGTCATGGTAAATGAGCTCTCAGTTCCTGCCCACAGTAGTGGTACTTACAGTCTAGGTTCCAGGCTTGCATTGATGAAAGACAATTGCTTGGCAAATTGGTAGTCTTTTTGTCGCCTTCCCCCGCCACTGCCACTTCGTTCGGCAAGTTTTTTCTTCCGTAGCCATTTCACATATGCATCCCGTATATTGCGCCACCTTGTCTTGTACCTTTCTCCTGTAACGACATGAAAAATTGATTTCGATTATTTCTCTTGTAGGTACATCGCAACTGGACAAACATATACATCGCTACATGTCACATTTCGTATTGGGAAGAGCACGGTGGCAGGCATCGTCGTGAGGACTTCGAGGATCCTTTGGACGCGACTGAGGGCCAGATACATGCCTGTGCCGGACACCACGAAATGGGAGGAGATCGCCCAGGGCTTCTGGACCGAGTGCAAGTTTCCTAATTGTGTTGGCGCACTGGATGGGAAACACATCCGGATTCAGAAACCCGTGGGGAGTGGCAGCCATTATTTCAACTATAAAAAATACTTCAGCATTGTTCTAATGGCAGTGGCAGATGCGGACTACAAGTTTGTGTACGTGGATGTGGGGTCGTACGGTAGTTCCAATGACTCTGGAATTTTCCAGCGTACGACCCTTTGCCGGCTGATGGAGGAAGGCAGACTGCGTCTCCCCCGTGACAGACCCTGGCCTGGGACAAGGGCACCGGCCTACCCCTATGTGTTTGTGGGGGACGAGGCCTTCGCCCTGTCCGACCATGTAATGCGTCCGTACCCAGACAGGGGACTTGATGCCAGCCAGCTACACTTCAATGCTCGGTTGAGCCGTGCAAGGAGAATGGTGGAGTGCACATTTGGGATCCTGGTGTCAAAGTGGAGGGTGTTCCACACGCCCATGCTGCTAAAACCGGGCAACGCAGTTGTCGTGGTGAAGGCAGCATGCATCCTCCACAACTTTGTGCGGCAGGAGGAAAGAGAGACTCCGGAACCCCCGAATGTGCTTCCACTAATGCCCCTGCGGAGGTATGCAACCAGGCCAAGGGTAGTGTCACTGCGGAACAGGGACCAACTGAGACTTTATTTTACCACACCACCTGGACGAGGGTGAATGTTTGGTTTTTAATATGTTTTGTTGAAATGTGTTTATTTTGGAGTTTCAAGTTTGAGTGATTTTAAATGTATTAATTTTTTACAATAAATTGATGTATAATAATTGGTCATTGTGTATGTTTTATGTGCACAGGTGGGGTACATCGCAGGTGGGTGGGATACATCACAGGTGGGATACATCACAGGTGGGGTAGAGGTGGGTGGGATACATCACAGGTGGGGTAGAGGTGGGTGGGATACATCACAGGTGGGGTACTGGTGGGTGGGATACATCACAGGTGGGATACATCACAGGTGGGTGGGATACATCACAGGTGGGGTAGAGGTGGGTGGGATACATCACAGGTGGGGTACTGGTGGGTGGGATACATCACAGGTGGGATACATCACAGGTGGGGTACAGGTGGGTGGGATACATCACAGGTGGGGTACAGGTGGGTGGGATACATCACAGGTGGGGTACAGGTGGGTGGGATACATCACAGGTGGGGTAGAGGTGGGTGGGATACATCACAGGTGGGGTACTGGTGGGTGGGATACATCACAGGTGGGGTAGAGGTGGGTGGGATACATCACAGGTGGGGTACTGGTGGGTGGGATACATCACAGGTGGGATACATCACAGGTGGGGTACAGGTGGGTGGGATACATCACAGGTGGGGTACAGATGGGTGGGATACATCACAGGTGGGGTAGAGGTGGGTGGGATACATCACAGGTGGGGTACTGGTGGGTGGGATACATCACAGGTGGGGTAGAGGTGGGTGGGATACATCACAGGTGGGGTACTGGTGGGTGGGATACATCACAGGTGGGATACATCACAGGTGGGGTACAGGTGGGTGGGATACATCACAGGTGGGGTAGAGGTGGGTGGGATACATCACAGGTGGGGTACTGGTGGGTGGGATACATCACAGGTGGGATACATCACAGGTGGGGTACAGGTGGGTGGGATACATCACAGGTGGGGTAGAGGTGGGTGGGATACATCACAGGTGGGGTACTGGTGGGTGGGATACATCACAGGTGGGATACATCACAGGTGGGGTACAGGTGGGTGGGATACATCACAGGTGGGTGGGATACAGCACAGGTGGGGTACAGGTGGGTGGGATACATCACAGGTGGGATACATCACAGGTGGGGTACAGGTGGGTGGGATACATCACAGGTGGGGTACAGGTGGGTGGGGAACAGGTGGGTGGGCCACGGGTGGGTGGGCAACACGTGGGTGACACAAATCCATAGCAAAAGTTGAATACATCACAAGCTTAAACCACAAGCCCCCCCAAAAAAACTTCTAGTCAACATACCCTCTGTGCCTTGCTGTCTCTTGCTCAAGTTCTCAAAGTCCTCCACATACAGCTTGGCAATTTTTTTCCACAGGCCTCTGCATTTTTTGATGTTGCTGTGGTCCGCATCCCCCTTGTCCCACAGGGCTGGTACCTGCTGCACCTGTAGGATGAGGTCTTCTGATGTGTAGGGCCTCACCCCCTCGCTATCAGACAGATCCTGCTCCATATTGCTGCCAAAGAGCTCCAGCATGAAGTCACTGCTGCTCCACTCTGTGAACGCTGGTGCCATGTGGTCCCCATCCAAAATGGCCACCATACCATAGAGTCAGCATAGGAAGTGTGGTACAACATCCGGTTTTTATAGCCAGTGTGTTGTGCGCTCTCCGGTTCTCATTGGTTTCCATTGGCCGGATGCAACATTCCGGCTCCGGTCCGGATACGTCAGCCGGACCAGCCGGACCAAAAAATAGCGCATGTTGGAACGGACGCCGGAGTCCGGATCCGGTCCGGCTCCGGTCCGGACGAAACGGACGCATGTGAACGGTCGCATAGACTTTCATTGCTATGCCGTGCGTCCGTTTCGTCCGGTCCGCATGCGGTCCGGCTCCGGCACGGCTCCGGCACGGCGATTCCGGATAGCAGCCGCTAATGTGAACCGGGCCTAAGCAGGCTGAAATAAGGCCTGCTATGCATCCCTGCAATGCAAAGAGTACAACTGAAGAAATTGTTTTTTTACCAGAAACATTTGTACCTAATCATTTTGACCTTTTTAAAATATATAAATATGTAGATTTTCTTCTGTCCAAACCTCATCATGTCCTTCTCTATTTGTGGGTAGGAAGAAAGCAGAACATGCCCAGCTGCAGAAGCTACAATATCACTGTTCAAGAATTTTCCACCCTATTGGATTTCTAAAAGGGAGGCCTTCAATCCATAAGTATGGACATCTGTATATGTTCCAGATTTTCACCTGAAAATATTACAAATTAATTGTCTGGGCAAAGGAAACCTAAGCTGTACATAGCTGCAGACCTTGGTTTCTATTTTCTGTGTACAATCGGGCTGCAGTTGAAAACCCACACCATTTGGAAAATTTAACTTGAGCTTGCTGATGGTTCTCCATAGTGTTGGGCGAACACCTGGATGTTCGGGTTCGGGAACGTTCGCCGAACATGGTCGCGATGTTCGGCATGTTCGGGCCGAACCCCGAACTCCCCGAACATCCCGCTTTTAGGGGCCCTATGGGGTCGCAGGCATAAGGGGGAAGCATGCCCCGATCGCAGGGGGGGGGTGTCAGAAATTCTCCCCACCCCCTCCGCTAGCGCTCCCCCCTCTGCCCGCTTCCCCATACAAAAGTTTGACGAAAGTAAAATAGTACCGGTGGTGGTGGCTGGCTGCTGCAGTGGCTGGCTGGCACTATAAAGTGACTGAGGAGGAGGAGTCGGAGTAGGACGCGTTGAGGGAGGCCGGGCAGCGGGCGGTTCAGCGGTAGTACCCTTGTGGTACTTCCTCCCTTTCTCTGACCTCACGTCCTCTGCATACGAGGGTACGCGTCACGCGTACCCTCGTATGCGTCATCTCGCAGAGGACGTGAGGTCAGAGAAAGGGCGGAAGTACCACAAGGGTACTACCGCTGAACCGCCCGCTGCCCGGCCTCCCTCAACGCGTCCTACTCCTCCTCCTCCTCCTCAGTCACTTCATAGTGCCAGCCAGCCACTGCAGCAGCCACCCACCACCACCGGTACTATTTTACTTTCGTCAAACTTTTGTACGGGGAAGCGGGCAGAGGTAGGAGCGCTAGCGGAGGGGGTGGGGGGAATTTCTGACCCCCCCCCCCCCCGCGTTCGGGGCATGCTCCCCCTTATGCCTGCGACCCCATAGGGGGGCCGTATTCGGCCGGGCATTCAGCAGTTCGGGCGAACCCGAACAGTTTGGCCTAACACCACCAGGTGTTCGGCCGAACTCTAACATCACCCGAACAGGGTGATGTTCTGCAGAACCCGAACAGTGGCGAACACTGTTCGCCCAACACTAGTTTTCCATCCCGGCCAAGCCTGAGTTATCTCAGGCTTGAGACAAATCCCTAAGTAAGGAATGACAGGAGGCTATAATTCTGGGTTCCTTTAAAAACAATCCTATATTGCTATATTGGTGTACTCTATTGGGAACATTTATCAAACCAGGTTGTGACTGAAACAGACATGTTTTAAGTGCTACTGATGTACAAAATAATTTACAATTTTTTTTGTCTATCATTGCAACTTCTACATTTGTAATCCACTGCTACAGAAATTTAAACATCTGGGACAGATTTGTGACATATATGACAAGACAGCTGCACTTGTAAGGAGTAGGGTAGGTTTTATTTTAATGCAGTTCTATTCTCTGGGGTGATTTAAAAATCAAGCTGCTCTGCTATAGTAAATCTGTTAGTTTAAAAGTTTTTCCAGTCCTACTTTCCTTGTTGTGTGTGTCAGAATCGATAAGTGTTCTCTTACCAGTCCTATAAAAGTTCCAGTTCTTTGACACTAAGAGTATACAGTGTATCAGTATCCTTAACTAGGGGACCCCCAGATGCTCCTCCCAGGTGAAGTGGGTATAGGGGTAGTAATGTAGCATACATTTTTAAAAGCTGCAAGTTGAAAAGGGCACAGGATAGTGGTAAAAGTGGTAATAGAATATCGGTAGGGTTACCAAAATTCTACTACATTGATATAGTAAAATATTGGTAATATTTACAGATATTTTACTATGACCTAACTTCTCCCTACTCTCATACAGAACCCTCCCCTGGTGGTGCCGAACCCTGAATCACCGCAGTGACAAACAGTGGCTATACATCGAAAATAACCACTCCAAATAATGGCTACAAATAGCAGCTACACAAAAAAATATCAGCTATAAATAGCGAATAAAAATTGTAGCAGCAATATAGCGGCTATACATAGAAAATAGCAGCTACAAGTAGTGGCTACAAATTGTAGCCTGTATTGTAGCGGCTGCCAATTGAATACTGTATGCACCTTAATTTCTGTACAGCCGCAAAAATCTTAAATGGAGAGGAGATAGCCATGCCCTTTTAAACTTGCAGGGTTTTTAAATGATCCTCTAATCCCTTACCTATTCCCACAAAGGTGTTTAAATTAACCACTTCACCACTGAGGGGTTTTCCCCTTGTAGACCAAAGCAATTTTTTTTTTTTTTGCATTTTAAAGCTTTATTGAAAAGATAGTCAATTTTACAACCATTATTTAGTATAAAAAAAAAATATAAATAATATAATAATATAAAAAGTTTTTCCTATCTTCATAACATATGAAAGCATACCATGCAAGAACAGCAGCTTGGTAGTACAAAAATAGATCGGGGAGACCCGCACCCCCTTCAGTTTTAGGCAGAGTAAGGATGGTTCTCTTTAGCCTAGGTCTACGTTTTCCCCATATGAAGTCATTAATTCTAGTCTGTAAATTAAGTATAGACTTTTTGGGCATGTAAATGGGGAGAGTTTGGCAGATGTATAGAAATCTAGGAAGCAGATTCATCTTAATTGATGCCATGCAGCCAAACCAGGACAGGTAAGGTTTTTTCCCCATAATTCCAAGTCTTTGATCAGTTCTACCAGAGGTATATAATTAAGGGAGACGATGCGGCTAAGGTCATTTGGAATCATCACCCCAAGATATCTGATAGCAGTTGTGGCCCATTTAAATTGGAAGTTGGCTTTGCAGTGTTCAGCTATCGAGGTGGGCAGGGATATGTTCAAGGCCTCTGACTTTGCAAAATGAATTTTGAAATTCGAAATGTGGTTAAATTTGGTGAATCTTATCAAGTTAAGGATAGAAACTATTGGTTGCTGAATAAAAAATAACAAGTCTTCGGCAAAAGCCGCGACCTTAAATTCTTTACTGCTAACCTTAATACCCCTGATATTGGCATCTGCTCTAATCATATTGATAAATGGTTCCAGGGTTAAGACAAAAAGAAGAGGTGAAAGAGGACAACCCTGCCTAGTACCGTTGGAAATATCTAGAGGTTGAGATAAATGGCCATTGACTTTGACCCTCGCTGAAAGGTGCCTATAGAAAAGCTTAATCCAAAAAAGAAGGTTCAAGCGAATCCCCAGGTCTTCCAAGACTGCAAGCATATAGTCCAGGGATATGCAGTCAAATGCTTTCTCAGCGTCCATAGAAAGCAGCATTCCTGGGACTTTGTTTTTTCATACGTGCAATAAGGCCAATTGTTTCCATCGTGTTGTCTTTGCCTTCTCTATCAGGCACAGAACCTGCTTGATCTGATTGTATGATTGTTGGTAAGTAAGGTAGTAATCTATTTGCTATGACTCTGGCAAAACTCTGTGTCCACATTCAAGAGAGATATGGGATGGTAGCTAGCACATTGTCCAGGGTCCTTCCCCTCTTTCGGGATTACCATGATGTGGGCCTCTAAAAATTGTTTAGAGCAGAGGATATCTTGGTTTAGTGCATTAAAAGCAGTTGTAACGCATGGAGCTAGAATGTCCTTAAAGAGCTTGAAGTACTGGACAGTAAATCCATCAGGACCTGGTTTCATATGCTTTAATGCTGCTCGAAATTCACCCTCTGATAATGGTTCATCAAGTTCCTTAGCCGCATGTTCTGTAAATTTAGGAGGACCATATTTGGCAAGAAAAGATTTGATCTTTTGCTGTCTGAGGGTGCCGGATTCCAAGGAGGGATCAGTTTGTGAGAGATTGTATAGTTGTGAATAAAAGGCTCTGAATTCCTCTGCGATTTTGTCATTTCTGGGCTGTTTACATTGTGTGTTATCGACAATGCATTTGACTCTGGCTTGGGCAGTTTGTGGTCTTAGGGCACGGGCTAGAAATTTACTGCTCTTATTCCCTGATTCATAAAAAAATCCCTTTTTTTAGGAGGATCTTTCATTTAGCTGTTAAATTAAGGAGAGACAGAAGAGAAGCTCTAAGTTGTGATAGCTCTTGTAGAGTTTGCGGGAGGTTCAGTTTTTTTATGGGAGCTTTCCAATATTTTAATTTTTTTCTGTTAGCTTGTCTATTTGTACTTGGCGAGATTTCTTCATTTCCACACTCAATTTGATTAAGAAACCCCTAATTACCGGTTTGTGGGCTTCCCGGAGTGTCATGGTGTTAGTATCAGGGTTGTCATTTATTTCGAAGTATTTATTGAGCTCTCTGGATACCTCAACCTGCAAGTTGGAATCTGAAAGCAGAAATGGGTTGAGATGCCAGTTCCAGGATTTTTGGATCAGTTCAGGGAATCTCAAGGTAATGAATATTGGATTGTGATCAGTAAAACTTTTGACCCCAATTTCCGCAGATTGTAGGTATCCAAGAGCTCTCCGTAGGAGGAAAAGATAGTCAATTCGTGTATATTTGTTATGTAAATCCTGAGTAAAAAAGTATAATCTTTCCCGGTGGGGTGAAGCAAGTGCCAAACATCAGAGAGCCATGGAATCTAGACCTTTTTTAATGAAATTCAGAGCTTTAAAAGGGATTGAGGATACACCTGTAGATGTATCCATAAGTTGGTTTAGAGAGATATTTAGGTCACCACCTATTGTAACCATTCCCTCCTGGAAATCATGCAGCCTCTTTAGGGTAGACATGATAAAAGAAGGTTGGCCTTTGTTTGAAGCGTAGATATTAGCAAGTGTAATTAATCTTTCCCCAGACAACTCCTTTAAAAACAAAAAATGTCCCTTATCATCTGCCAGTACTCCCTTCACTTCAAAGTCCAAAGACTTATGTATGAGAATAGTCACCCCTTTTTCCCTTCCGAGGTTCTTGAATGGAACACTTGTGGACATTTTTTGTCTCTGAAATTAGGGGTATGTCCCATTTTAAAATGAGTTTCTTGTAGAAAGCATATTTGTGCACGTTGTTTGCTTAGAAAGTCTAAGGTAGTTGATCTTTTTTCACGGGTATTTAACCCATTTACATTAATATCAATAGTAGAATGGCAGCACTCCTGTGGTTCACTTGTCCAATGTGCCTGGTTGTGGGATTCACAGCACTTGAATCCCATTTAAACCTTGCAAAGAGTGTAGACCGGCACCATTGTATTATGCTCTTTCAGTTTATTAAAAGACTTACAGACACATAGAAATACAACGTTTCGGAGGCGAACCTCCTTTATCAAGTTGTGTCTGTGACACAGACACAACTTGATAAAGGAGGTTCGCCTCCGAAACGTTGACCCATTTACATTAAGGGAGAGGATCTTCTATGCCAAAAACCCGGAGTTGTCCCTCTGATTTGATAGAGGGGTTTTGATAGACATGAGAGCTGTTTTAAAGTAACAAAAAGGGCTAAGCGGAAAAGCAAGAAGGAAAAGGCAGGTCTGCAAAAGCAGTAGGCGATGGAACCCAGAGAGCAACTGGGAAAAAAAAAAACTATCATTCCTATCTGAGACACTATTGGAATATTGAACTGTAGTGTAGACTGATTGCAGTCCAATTATTATTATTATTATTTTATTATTTAGTATTTATATAGCGCCGACATATTACGCAGCGCTGTACAGTGTATATATATATATATCTTGTCACTAACTGTCCCTCAAAGGAGCTCACAATCTAATGCCTACCATTGCCATATGTCTATATTATGTAAGTACTGTAGTCTAGGGCCAATTTTAGGGGGAGCCAATTAACTTATCTGTATGTTTTTGGAATGTGGGAGGAAACCGGAGTGCCCGGAGGAAACCCACGCAGACACGGAGAGAACATATAAACTCTTTGCAGATAGTGCCCTGGCCGGGATTCGAACCAGGGACCCAGCGCTGCAAGGCGAGAGAGCTAACCACTACGCCACCGTGCTGCCCGATGTACGTTTGTGAAAAGGAACCAGATGAGTCAGGGGACTGCACTCTAGGATTAAATCACACCACACAGAAGAACTACCAAGGTAGTTCTCTGTATATTTAAGTGGATGAAATTAGTCAGCAGACAAAAGTCAACTGTGAGGGTACGACTCAACAACTAGTGGACACACTGAGCCAGGAGGCTCCGGTTCTCCCCAGAATTTAGGAGCTGGAAAAAAGTTAGAACAAGGAAAAAAGTGCATTCCCCTGATGTCATCTATATTAATTTCCTTTCTCTATAATAGAAGATTGTGTAAAAAGTTTGCAGGAGAGAGTCTACTGAGTTGCTAGGGAGCCAAACATATTAAACCTATGATAGCATAAGAACATAACCAGAACATTAGGACAGGGATGAGCAGAAACTACGCCAGTGCGAATTTACGCATCGTAGTTCGCATCTACGAAGTTTCAAAACTACGCTTACGAATTTACACGTAGAGAAGTACCGCTATGCGTAGCTTACGCCCACTATGTGTAGTTAACATGTGTATTGCATAGTGAACTACGAATGCATTACTCGCGTCTAATTTTCCGCGTGCGATTGTATGCTTACAAATTTACGCACTGGAAAGGGGAATGTACGCATAGAAGAGTTCCCTGTGTAAGCATTTAAATAGGAATTAATGCGTAA